>NC_046620.1:4774119-5052522 GCF_900324465.2 Anabas testudineus
CCACATCACTCTTTCTATAACTTTCTTCACTTAATTCTAGCAGTTCTCTGCGGTCTTTGTTTTCTCTGTCACCTCTAATTTCTGCTGCTACAGAATCTGTCTGGTTTTCAACTACAGGAACATGCTCAACCACCAAAGTGCTCTCATCACTGGGGCTATGCTCCTCTCGGAGAAATCTCACAGGTTCCTCATCAAACTTGACAACAGTATCCCCTTTTCTGTTGCCTTCCTTTAAACCTTCATCAGTATCATTGACCTTAACCATGGATTCTCCCACAGAGTCTCTGAAAACATTCTGGTTTTGGTTATCATCAGTCTCATCTGGCTCATATTTAGAAAGACTGGTGTCTTTTTGTGGTATGATCTCTTCTATGGCTTGTTGAATTTTTTTCTCAGCTTTAGTTGCAAAATTACACAAGAGATCCATGGACTGGTCTGGTTCAATTAAATATTTTTCTCCCATTAACACTGGTACTCCTACGTTGTCCTCTACTGTAGTGGTGCCATAAAACAGTGACTGATCTGACAATATAGATCCCTTTGTCTCAGTTTCTGTTAATGCCTTTCCATTATCCTGTGTGACTCCTAAACCGTCTATTGAAAATTGAGATGGTGACAACTTCTCATTGTTAACATCTGACCACTTTGCTGGACTGTCTGAGCTTGACATTGACAATATAATAGCAGGACTGTACGTACCATTTGATGAGGCAGCTGGTGTAGAGCTGTCTTCATCACCCTCTCTCTCCACAGAAATGACTTTCTCCTGAATCTCTGAAGCTGTGTCCCTGGAGATTAGTCCTACTCTAGTAGCATCACTGAGACTAGAAACTTGCTGTTCAGTGATCTCCAGTCCTTTTGAAATTTGGTTGGTGGCAATTATTTTGGCCACATCATCTCCAACTAAACCTCTGTTATGGGCTTCAGATAGGGAGAGCCTTTCTCCATCATTGATATCAATGATCCCTCCACTATTTGCCTGGCTTTGGAGAAGTCGTAATGCTGGAACTGGGTCAACTTGCTTTGATGCAACTGCCTCTGAAAGGGTCAATATTTCTTCTGTTTGCTCATTCTTAATACCTTTAAATGGCTTCACCTCTAAGAAGCGTTTACCTGTTTCAATATCTATCTTACCTTGCCTTACAAGTTCTGAATAAGGCACAATGCGTGCAGTTTGGGGATCAAGTGCACCTTGTGTGACTGTGGGAGAAGCCATGGCTTCACTTGCTATGTTCCCATCCAGGAGACCTTTAGAAACAGCCTCACTCAATGTCAGTTTCCTTCGAGTGTCAGGATCTAAAATAGCTCCCGTTGATGCCTGTAAAATGACAGCTTCAGGATGTGATGAAGAACTGATTTTCCCTTGGAAAACCCACTCTAGTTCCTCTAGCCCAGGCGCAATGGAGCGATCCACTAGCCCTCTATCTATGGCATCAGAGACCGAAAGCCTCATTCCTGAAGCATGATGTATTATTCCACCCTCAGCAACTTGCTTTGCCAACACCTGATAAGCCTCTTCTGACCTAATTAACCCTTTCTGAATGGCTTGGTCAAGAGGGACTGGAGACTTAGACTCTGGATCAATAACACCTTCCATCTGTAGCTGTAAATTAGCTTTTTTGAGGGATGTTCCCAAATCTGTAACTTTTCCTTTGTACGCCTTCTCTAGCGCCACCAGTTCTTCTTGTTGATCCTCGTCGATCAATCCCAGGTTTGCTGCAAGAGTGACAGAGACTTTCTTATCCCTGTGCAGGTCAACAATTCCCCCAGATGCCACCTGGGCTTCCATAAGTCGAGCAGCAGTGTTAGAGTCAATCAACCCTGCCTGAGCTGCCTCTTTTACCCCGTAGATCTGCCTTTTCTCAAAGTCCACAACTCCTGCTAGCGTTTTATCTGACTTTAAAACACTCCACATCAGATCTTCATCTAGTAAACCCTCCTGCATGACATCCTCCATGCTTAGTGACTCACCACTGCCAGCATCTAGGAAACCCCCAAACAGACCTGCCTGAGCCATTAATTTAACCGCCGTATGGCCTGGGAGGACACCTTGTGCTACCGCCTCATCTGGAAGCAGCTTTTCCCCATCTTCACTCATCAGACCTCCCTGTTTGAGCTCTAGGACTAACCTGGCCAAATGAACATCCTCCCCTTCCTTTTCAACTGTTGATTCATCAATATGAACCTGAGGTTCAACATTTTCTAAGTTAGTCTCAGTTATAGAAACCTTTTGTTTTATCCTTTCTGGTTCCGTTTGGGAATGTTTTATATCTTTAGTATCTTCAAACTGTGTTAAACAAACATCTTCATTTGTTTTTTCTAATAGTGGGATGGGTTTTTTCCATATATTCTTTTCAATACCGTCTTCTACTTTGATTGATGCTGTGACTGTTTTGTTATCTACTGCTGTGGTTGTAGTCTCCTGATCTCCATTATCACTGGATGTAGGTTCGGTTGTTATCAGGTCAGCTCGGACTTTAGCAGAGGACATTTCAAGATGTATTATTTTCTTCTTTTAGCTTTTACATTTGCATCTTTATCGACATCAAGATTTCTTTTAGCTGCAGAGTCCGAATCACACACAACAATCTCTGATGGTTTCTGCAGAGATTTGCCATCATTTTCTCCATCATCTCTTCCTCCAGACTAACCTTTACCACTGATCTTAAGTCCTTGCTTGGTGTTACATTGGAACTTCCTGCTTCATCTGTAATTTGTTGATCACTCACTCTTCATCTGTCAAACTGAACTCTGTCACGATTTGCATCTTCAACTGCTTTTCTGTGGACAAACTGCTCAGAGACTCAACCTGACTTCCATTTGAGTCTCCAACAACCAGTTCAGCAGCTTTGACCAGCTCCATTAGCTCAGAGTTTAGGAGCACCAGCCGTTTTCCAGAATGAACATCCACGTAGCTGTGAGTCATGAGATGAAACAGCAGCTTTTGTCGTGCTTGTTCTTCAGGATCTATTCCATCCGTTGGTGGTGTACTCTCGAACACAAGACCTGTGGGACATGATGAAGAGGTGGAGAAGATGGGGGTGTAGAGGAGCTGGTGGAACCCCAGCTCGAGCGATTTAGAGATGGGGTACCAGACTGATGCATGTTGGGAATCACATCTGGGATGTAAGTGTCTTTGAGAAAACTGACTACATACGGCTCAAGGACCTCACCAGCAGCCTTGTTAAGTGGCAGCACCTGAGAGTTTCTGGATTGTACAGAGCCCCAATGGCATGACGATGTGTTAGGATGTTTCTTGCTAGTTCTCCTGATATTATGCCTTGCTGAAGAGCCTCAGCAATGGGCAGGAGTTCTCCAGATTCAGGCCAGAGTAGTCCCATGAAAGTCCAAAGAGACTCAAGGACCGACAGGGCCAATCGAGGGGACAGAAGGTCTCTGCGAATACTCTCTTCCAAATCCAAGCGTTCTCCACTGACAGGATCTAGAATTCCCCCATTTTGCAGCTGTCTTGCTAACATGGCACAGGCTAGGTCCTGGTCCATAAGCCCGTGACGAACAGCCTCATCAATTGTCAGCCGGTGGCCTGAGCGTGGGTCGGTAATACCACCAGCAAACAGCTGAGCTTCAAGAAGTCGCACGGTAACTTTCCGGTCTATTAAACCTTCCTGTACAGCACGGAAGATGCCGACTTTTCTTCCGGAGCAGAGGCAGACAGTACCTCCAGGTTGCTGTTTGACAGGGAATAGAAGGAGACCTGAGTCTTCGTTGAGGACACAGCGCTGCTGAAGCTCATACAGGTTTAATTTTTCAGCTGTGTTTGGATCAATCAGTTCTTTATGTTGTAGCCTTGCCCGGAGCTTGGTGATGACTCTGGGAGTCAGAAGTTTCATGTCTTCTGCTTGTTCCAAACTAATCATTTTTCCTGTTGAATCTCTCAGACCTCCAGTGTTTATATGGAGTTCCAGAATACGAAGTCCCACCTCCTCTTTGAAAAGCCCCATCTCCATAGCCATAGCTACTGGCAACACATTTTGCTGTTGGTCACCCACAGACTTTGTATTCTCCACCAAAAGCAAGGCATTCTCTAGCTCAGAAAGGGACTGTCTGGTTTGTGTGTCAATCAAGTCTTGAGCTAGACCTTGTTCCAGGGTAAAACTGAGACGGGAGTCAGGCTGGACAAGCCCGCCCATAATGAGCTGGGCCTCTAGAGAAACGACAGGGTCCTGGGCAATGAGACCACGGGGCGGCGGGGGATGGGAAGAGGCCACGGGGCCCAGGGCAAGAACGCCAGCAAGGGCAAGGGGGGCGACAAAAAAAACCCAAACAAGGCAAGGGAACAGGCAGGCAAAACACGAGGGGGAGAGAGGGGGGGAGGGGCGACAGGGAAAGAGCGAGGAGAGCGAGAGAGCGAGCGAGCGAGAGATAGAGAGCGATAGAGATAGAGCGAGAGAGCAGAGCGATAGCGAGAGCGAAGAGAGCTAGCGAGAGATCGATAGAGCTAGAGATCGAGAGAGAGAGCGAGAGAGATAGCTAGAGAGAGAGATAGAGGAGAGATGAGAGAGAGAGAGCGAGATGCTAGAGCGAGAGAAGCGATAGAGAGATATCGATATGCTAGAGCGATAGTATAGCGATATATGCGAGATAGGAGCTATATCTATATATGATATATATCTATAGAGATATATATATCTATATATATATATCTATATAGATCTATATCTCTATATCTATATCTATATATATATATCTATATCTATATATCTATATCTATATATATATATATATATATATATATATAAAATAAAAATATATATAAATATAAATTTATACACAGTGGCAAGAAAAAAAGAAATTTTCTTCAGTGCGTGTTCATTAAACACATCCTGACTGTTGGTGTTATATCAGCTTCGAAATATTGTGTTTATTTCTATTTGTGACTTTTGTGAAGATCAACAACATTTATTACCAATTCATGTAGAAAACGAGGACATAGCAAATAGTTCAGTTTCTTTTTTCTTGTCACTTTATACTGTATATTTATAAAATGTGCTATACTGTATTATAGCCCATTAAGGGTAGAATCAGAGGGTAGAATCAGAAAAGGAAAAAAAACCCAAAACAAATTAAACCACAACCACTTGCCACAAAAACGTCTGTTGGGTTAATAATTGATTTTTTTTCCCATATTTTCATTTCCCGTCTGGCTTTTATTTTGCACTAAAAGTGCTTTAATACTTACCACTGCTAATCTAAGACAAGCACTAAGCATGCAACAAAGCAACCAGTAACAAAAATGCAGAAAAAAAAGCTCTAGATAAAGGTGAGAAGAGACATATAGGATATTGAGAGATGACAATAAAATGTCTAAATGAGGAAAAACTTACAAGCAACGGTAAGAGAGAAAGCGAGCGCTACTTACCGTACGGGCTTTTCCCGTGGCACACACACTAATGGGCCAGCTTATGGCTCGGTAGAGCGAGGCGCAACAGGTGAGAAGCTGGTTGTTAGCATTCTGCATGCCACTCTTCATTGTGACTCCTACCACTACACTAACACTTCATTCTCCTGCTGACCTTAAACCGAACTAGAGAGGACTGAGGAAATTTCACTAAGACGTGTTGTAAAAATGTAACTTATATTTGAAAATGGTTCAACTCTCCAGTTGCACAGATTTTGTGAATGACTGTAGATTACTATCTTGTAAGATACTTCAATCTAACTCATTACCGCGGAAAGATTTAGGATGTCTACAAACGTCCTGCTTTGTTTTCCATCTGTCCTACTGTTCTTGGATCAGAGCTTGGATGTCCACAATTGTCCTTTGGCAGCTGTTAGTGATTTTCAAGCAAAATGCTGGTTTAAAGTTTCACACATTAATAGTATGCATTAGGACACACAAATTCTCATTCACACACACACACACACATTTGTGATCTGGACACAACATGCTCAAATGGTGAAGTGTTTTTCTGCATAGCTGGCCTCTGGTGCACTTACAATCTAAACCAAATGTGACATTTCTAAACCGTCTACGCTTCAGTGAGTATTTGTAATCATAAAAATCACCTGTAAAAACATAACATTCACATAGGAATCAATTAAGAGGTGCAGCTGTTGAAACATAAGAGTCATCATCAAGGATACATTAGCTTCAAACGTGAACTTCTCACACACATTCATTGGCATTACATTTGCCAGGAGACAAACATTTTATGAACAGAGAGCTGTGAATGTGTGATCCCATTGATCAACTACATGTGTTTATGGGGTAAATTTAATGCACTATACGCTGAAATGTGATGTGGTGACGTTATGCAGTGGCATTATTTTTACCACAACATAAAGAAAAGAAACATGACACTGTGTTGTATGTGATGCATCTACTTTAAAAATCGTACTGTATGTTTCTAAAATTGCATCTATGAAAAATAAAGTTCTACAGCTTTTACCTAGTTGCTAACATGATTTAGGCAGCACTGCTGTAGTGCAGCACCACTAAGGCCGTGTTTTAACCATATTAGCAGTTTAGCAGATGTATTTTCTAATGATAATGACAATGATGATGAAAATGGGCAAAACTAGAGTGGGGATAGTTAATGACATGACTGCAGGCTTTTAGAATAATATGAGAGTGAACACTCCATGCTGGGGACCAGTTCAGACAGTGCTATCCAGTGAATTATTCTGTGTGGTTCATTGATTCATGAAAACCTCACCTTCAGGGCTACTCAATTTTTTGGATTATTTCAGATTTGTTGCCAAAGAAGGAGGTCAAAATTGAATTTTCAGATTATCTGAATACACGTCTGAACAGGGTGGTGTTGTTTGTTAAACCAAAGATTCATAAATAACAGTGGATGATTGTCACAAATGCACACTCTGTGAACACACACCATGCTGTACAACACGCACTCTTGCTGGCCCACGTACAACTCACGCATAGCTTGCAAGCGAATTCAGTTTCATGGAAACATTTTATAGAGATATATCCATAATAAATTCAACTTTGAATGAGAAGAATACATTTAGTCATGAATCTGCAGTAGACCTTTCCCTTCTCAGCCCCTCCCTCCAACCAGTATACCTTTCTTTCCTCCTCTTTGGCTAGTTGTTGCTCCAGCTGCTGAAGCTGCTGGGTAGAGCTGTCACACAGCTCGTTGTAGGTGGCCGTGAGTTCATCCAGCTGAGCCTCCACATGAGCACGTTCCTCTGGGGACAACCTAGACAGGAGACAGGGGAGGAGGATACAGAACAGGTGAAGAGGTTTGGAGTGTTTGACTGACAAATATATAAAATTACATATCCTGCACATACACTGTAATGTTTATGTGTCTAAAGTCTTATGTATGGTGAAAGTGTTTGGGAGCATGTGCGAGGTGTTTATCCGTGCATGTGATCTGAACATACTTGCTGGCCTGTTTAGAAAGCAGGAAGACCTGAGTACTCCTAATGGCTTCAGCCACATCATCTTTCTTGGCTGCCAGCTGTTCAGTGATGGCCTTTAACAGATGAACACAATGCTTAGTACAAAGAAATATTTTCAACAACAATTCAATGATTAACTTTATCGTTTTACATTATTTACATTATTGAGTATAAAAAGTTGCAAACTTCACATCACCAACACAATTCACTGTTTGTACCAGCTCCAAGTAAATCGGATTTCTGTACCTGTTGAGCAGCAAGTGAAGATTCAGCGTTGGGACCCCCCGTCCTGCCCTGGAGGCCTTTCACCCAGCCCAGCAGATCTGAAACCTGGCTGACCCTGGCCTGCTTTTCCTCCTCCACCTCTTTCTGTTCAAAACAAGAAATGAAGTATGTTTAAAACATTAAATCTAAAACTACTGTATGTAACGTATTTGTATCTGAGACACTATACAACGTGCAGATCAGAAACCAACAGGGGGCTTTAAAGAGCTATAGTCCCACCTCTTCTTCTTCTAGTCGTCGCAGTGAATCACTGATGTACTTTACATGTTGGGTTGTCAAAGTGACCAAGGCTGTGTAGCGTGTGCGTAAGTCCATGAACTGGAGAAACACATCCAAAGACAATTATATTATTTACTGACTGATACAAGAATTCATATTGTTTAGCTACTTTTAACAAACTGTCAACAAATTGTGTTGTGATATTGATCACAATAGTTATTTCCTGACCTCCTGAGTAACGGCCTCAGAGGAAGAGTGCATCCTCCTCCTCTTGACAGGTGACTTGTGCGTAGATTCTACAAAGGCTCTATACGTCATCAGCTGTAGTTCATAGTCCTAGAGGATACAGATACAGATGAGTAAAATGAAACACTAGTTTAGTACATAGCATATAATTATGCTGTATAGTATTCTTATTTGTTTGATTGAATTGTCTAAACTACAGTATATGCTAAAAACTTCAAATACAAGTATTTTAAATTCTGTGTTATATAAACATCCAGAAAATTCTGTAAAGGTTTTTTACCTTCACTGAGTTGCAGTACTGTTTGGCATGAGTCTGGCAGTCATCTAGTTTGGTCTGGTTCTGTTCAATCTCGGCTACTAATGCCTGAAGAGGAGAATCAATAAGAAGATTGTTTAATTACTTCAGTCAGATAAAAAACATAGGCTCCATTTTTTTCCACTACACTGCATTTGATGTAAACTAATATTTCTATTTTAAATAGACACGTGTAGTCAGATTTAAGTGAGTGAAATCACTGTTACCGTCTGCTGGGCCAGTTGTTCAGACAGTGCTTTACTGTCCGTCTGCCCAGGTTGTGCGTTTTCTTGTCTCTGTGTCGTCTCTTCGATCCACTCGACTAACGCCGAGTGACCATCTCTGTACTGTTGCAGGGCTGAGCCCAGAGCTTCTAGATCAGTTTCTCTGCAATTAAGCAGGAGACATTCAGAATATTTATCATAGGCACATTATAGAACAATACAGAGGGTTCTTTCCAGTATGTGTACATGAGGTAATGAAGTAAGACATGTTCTGTTATTACACTTTTCTCTAAACACTGCGCAGGCTCAGCTTCAATCCCTCATTACGTTCACCTTCACACAGGTATTAAAACTGATTAATTCTCTTCCTCCTACTAGTCCTCTGTCTCCTCCCTCATATTCACCGTGTCTCCATCTGTCTCTTGACTCCGCTCCACCTCTCTGTCATCTGATTGGCTCTATCCTCGTAGAGCTCCAGTTCAGGGCTGCGGTCAGGGTGGAGCTTGCTGAGCTGAGACCCTGCCTCTTTGGCATGTAGTACCTCAGACTGCAGAGACTGGAAGATGCCCTCATGCTCTGTAAGTTCAGACTGCCACTTCTAGAAAGAGATAAAACAGAAACCAAAAGAAAAAAAGGATGCAGAGTAAATAATAAGAGTCAAATAATTTCAATTGAGAATGTTTCTTTGGATGTGTCTTACCTGTAGCTGTTCTCTGAGGTTTTTAATGGCTGCTGTGTCAGGAGGAACAATATCTTCTTCACTTAATCTGCTCTCATATTTTCTAACTTGGCTCTCTGCTTCATCCAGGCTGTGAATCAGGATGTCTACTGTCTTTAACCTAAAGAGTAAGGAGAGGTTAATAAATCATTGATTTTGCAAACAGTCATGCACATTTTACACTGCAAACACAATAGTTGTACATGATAGAAGAGAAAAAGCTCCCTCACTTTTCTAGGTAGACGGACGAGAGGTTGTGCAGTTTGTCCAGCTTCTCCACAGCCTGATTAAGTTCTGACCGGAGAACAGGAACACTGCTGGACGTTGACTTCTCCTCAAAGAAACTGACGCAACGACGAGAAAAGTCACCCAAACTGGAACGCAGGGCATCTATTTCGGACTGCAGTTTCTGGAGAGGAAAGACAATTTGAGAGGGGAAAGCAATCATTACATTTCGTTTTCATTTAGTTATATGAGATCTAAGATGGCAGAGATTTTATTTAGCCCTCAATACATCTCACAACACAATAAAAATAATATCATCACAGCATTTCTTTACTGTGAAACCAACTAATTTTCAGGAATTAATAACCGATCAAACTCAATATAAACTGAATAAAAAGTGTTATTTCCTATTGCTGCCAGCAGGTGGGGCTCAAACTAACCTCTTGGTCTGCAATCTGGACAACGTTATCAACGCTGTCTCCCCACAGCCGGCTGGGTGGTGGAGCCTGAATTCCCCTCATCAGTCTCTGCTCGGCCTCATTTAGACTAAGGGTGATGTTCTGTAGCTCCGACAGGTACGACCGAGACACCGACTCATCCTTCTCCACTGGATGGAGAGGAAAATAAGAAAGACAAGAGAAAAGAAGATGAGTGACTTCATGCAGGATGTTATCCTTGTGAAATGTCTTAATAAATTACCACTGCAGACATTTGGTGATACAATGTTTTAAGTAGTGTTTCTTAGATACAGAACATTTGACAGAGATATGTTGTTCAGCAAACACACTGTCTGTAAAATACGGGTAACTGCGAGAACAGTATGTGACCATTTGTTAGTATAGTATATCAGTTATACTATAATAGTATCATATAATATCAGTTGGGGAGGGGTCTCACCAGTCTCCATGTTGACCAGCAGGTCCTGGCAGTGCTGCAAAGCCTGCTGAACGTCCTTCTCCAGGTCCCGTCTTTCAGCCGGTGTAAAAAGAGAGCTCTCTTTACTGTCAGACAGGAAGTCGGACAACTGGGATTCAAGATGATCCAGGATTTGCTGCCGCCCTGATGGTGACTGACATCGAACCTGAGGGAGAAAATAAGTACAAGAAAGTAGAGGAGGAACAGAACAGGTGACAGTTGAATAAAACACAACAGAGCAGGAAAGAACCAAGGAGAACAAATCAAAACAGTAGCTTGTCATAACGGCTCACCGTGTCCAGGTTCCATTCAGACACAGTCCTGATGTCTTTAAGCAGGTAGTGCCAAGACACTACACTCTTCATGTTCACATGGAGCTGATGCCACAGAGACATGACCTTCTGATACAGCTGCTCTGCCCTGTACATACACAGATACGAAGAACATGAATGTGTGAATTGGGAAATTTCACTGAGTAGAGTAAATGTTTAAATTCCAAGTAGTTTGATTTTTTAGGGCTGGCATAAGCATGAACATCTCATATTCAAAATAAAAGCATAATAATATGCTACTTTTACTTATGCTGGTTTTACTGTCACCAAAAGTAGCAGTGATGTTCGGTCTCACCTGCTGGCTGTGTCGATGGCCTCCTGATTCGGAGGAGGGATGGTGAAACACACTGAGGGGACCATGGCCTCATTCCCTGTGGGGCTGATTACCTTCCACTTGCTCCTCTGAGAGTTGTCCTCCAGCACACACTCCTCTCCTCGGCTTATTGTGATCTGAGAGGATGGAAAGGTGCAGAATGGATGACAGAGACGGTGGGGGATAGATGAAGCACAAATGGAGGATGAAGGAGGGGGATGGAGGAAGAAAGAAAAAAAAACAGGTAAGGGAGGTTAGTGAAAGACAGATGAAGTTAAATTCAAGAGCAGTGAAGAGAACAAGATGGTGCAGTGAGAGAAAATGAATAGAAGGGGAGACGATATTTAAAAAGAAAGTTAGAACACAGGATGGATGGAAGGATGAAGAAAAAGTCAGAGAAGGAAAGAAGGGAAACATGTAAACCAAAGAGTGACAGTAACAAACTCATAATGCAACACAAAATGCAAACATTCATGGATTCATGAAGTTAGCAGAAGCCGTAAAATGATATGACATTAGAGAACCTGACGGGAACAAAGCCATCTAGAAAGCTGCTTTGTGCCGTTAAACTGAAAGCTTCTATTGTAAAACCTGCAAACAGCATCTCCACACTCAGTGTGACGTTTAATGACACCTGAACTGGGTCTCACAAAGTCACCTGTGCAGTATTTCACCAAAAGGGAACAACTTTACATCACTGACACCTTTTTTCAAGAACCCAGCTGAGTTCAGGATTAGAATCTGGTGAGTGTCTTAAATAAATAAGCATGAGGCAAAGCTGTGACTGCAAGGGGAGTTTTAGGGCTTCACATTAAAAGCTACAGCACATCTGTACTGTCTCACCCACCCACCACCCTCTCTCACCCCATCCCTGCACACACACACACACACTTCAGTACACTAAGAATGCAAAGCTATGCACAAACAGTTAATAAATGAAATGTAAAAAGCTTAAAGCTGTGACTTGTTGACTGACTGAGCCTCAGAGGCATCGACTGTGTTAAATTCAGTTCAGTGTCTGCCACCTGCCAGGCGAAGTGACTGTTCAAAGATGCTGTAATGCCCCAATGCAAATAGCTACAGATCAAGCAGTGATGCTTAAATATGCTCTGTTCATCGTGAGGATTTGATGTTAAAACATTTGTTCATTAATAGGCTTTAATTTACTATAAAGACACAGTCTCATAACAAAATGACAACAAAATGTTTAATTATTAAGTACAAGAGAAAACTGCATATCATGAATCTGCTGCCAGTATTTTCGTGCTGTTACAACTTCAAGAAACTAAAGCTGGATCTAAAACCTGCTGATAAGACGGGGGCAACCGCAGCATAGCGTGTGCAGTGTAAGAATCTGAGGTGAGAGAGGGAGAATATAGGCAGCTATACCTGAACGTTTGTCTTGCCAGCCCAGCCGACAGACGAGAGGAAGGGAGGAGGAGGAAGAGGAGGGAGTGAGAGGAAAGAAGTAAAAAAAAAAAAAAAAAGGTACATGAGGGGATGGAGAGAAAGGAGAAGACACAGGAAAGTGAAGGAGAGAAACGTTACTTTTAGTCATGTGCACGTTTGTCCAGAAGTTTGGTGAACACCAGCATAGACCACTTTACTGTTACTTTAATCTCTGTAGAAACTTAAAGCTTCATTGTTTTGTTTTGTTTTTTTGCTGCAGTGACGCAGCAGAAAATGAAACTACTTTCCTCCTTCACCTGGATACAACACCTCACATCCAGTATGCTTCAATGAACAGATTGACCCTGAGGTATCTCACACAGTTGACTAAAAATAGCAGCGTTAGTGACAGCTGCATGTCCGTGCCGAGCCGCTGAAGAGCTACTGTAGGTGCTGCGTTTTAACTGAGCCTGCAAACGGGAGGGGACAGATGTATAATTGATCAGCTTTCAGATTCCCCAAGGACGTCAGGGAAAAGTGGCACTGAGGGAAAAACTTCTGTTCTTTTTACTTCTGAGCATCCTACTGCTATTTTTAGCCTTTTAAATTTTAGTCAGAGAGTCTTCTGACTCTGAGAACAAAGGCAAAGTTCATCTACTGTGAGAGCTGAGTCAAGTATAAATTCTGGGCTATAATCATTATGCTTATTCTGCTTCCAAACTGAGCACTGCTATTTGTTCTCACCAGTTAAGATGAAGTGAAAACAGTTGGAGCTGTTCCAAAAAATAAATCTCCTAGCTGTAGTCTAGTCATCGATATGGACCACCTAAGCTGAGTGTAGACATCATCATCAATCCAAGTAGAAATAACTCAACACTAAATTTCATAGCGTGGAATAAACAGCTAAAATAGAGCAGCCACAAAGTGGTTGTGAAGACAGCTCGGAGAGGAAGTGCAGGGCAGAGAGGTGGTTGGTGGTGAGGAAACAATAGAGGAGGGAAGGTCAGTGGTGAGCTGGTGCCAAACATATATATACATACACATTTTGTCACAATATTGTCCTGGTAGTCAAAAGCGTTCCTTTTTCTAAACCTTCGTTTTTTCAGTTACCTCATTTCTTTTTTTTTTTATAGTAGAAAGTTACAGTGAGAAAAACAACTAATACATGACTGGTGCTGTACCTCTATTTGCTTGTAGTCGCAGATGGCTTTGATGGGTGTGGTAGTTGATAGGGTGGTCTCTGCGCTGCGGGGACGGAGCTGCACCACCGTCTTGGCCCGGCCTACCAGACTTGCCACCGTACTCCGATACTCAATCAGCTGCTCCTTCTCCTCCTACAGGACGGACAAAAGGATTAGACATTCAAAACTGTTCATGTATGAGAACACCAACCTGGTAATGACGCAAGAGGAAAAGCTGGAGGGTTACCAAAGTTATTACACTTCATCCTGATGGGAACATGCGTGCACCAAATTTCAATATGTTTTGGCTAACAGTATCACTGTGTGTATTTAATTGAACCTTTTTGGCCACAACAAAAAATGTGCTAAAGTCATATTAAGCCCTTTGTTTAACTACTGCACGTAGTCTCTTCATTTCCAAGCCGTCTCAGAGAGAGGGAGCTTGGATGGAGCCTGTGTTAATAACTATAACATAACACAGAAATTAATTTCACACCGAGATGACATTCACTGCAGTCAGCAGCTTTTTTTATTATTTTTATTTATTTATTTTTTTTTATTATTATAACAAGTCAACCGGTAAATACCATTTACGCAGACATATATCAAAATGTGGTACATTAAGAATTTAATTAATCTAACTTTACAAATGACATTATTATAATTTCATAAATAAAAAGATGATGACTATTATTACATGTAAGGGAATGTTTGCCTCTATATGTAGCAAATGACAAAGATGTACTTTATTTACCTTCAGTGATATAAAATGCTGAAACCACATGCAGCGTATAGAAGTGATTTAATATCAGTAAACAAAAAAGAAAGACAAACTGACAACGAATTGAGGGCGAGGTCTGACCAAACGGCCTCTCCCACGTCCTAATCTCTGTCTAAACACAGGGTGAAAAGGCTGATTTAATATCCTCCTCTTGGTTATTGACTGCGTCAAACAAAAGGTTCAGCTGTCTGCTATTTTTTTTTTTTTCATTCAGACGTTTCTACAGTATCAGCTCCCAGTGGGAGATAGAGCACAGTGAGCTGGAAACTTCATTAACTGGAGCTAGAAACAAAAATAGGCAGATATGCAAACAAACAGGCTTAAACACTGTTAGGTTGCATGTGAATATAGACACATGCAACGCTGACTGCACACAGATCTGCAAAAACAGCATCTGTTGGGGACACACTCCTCTTTACTGAGAGGATACGCTCACTGCTTTGGCCTGTGGAGCTTTGCCCGCAATAACTTTGCCATCTGCTTTAAGTCAGAGGTGTGTATGTGCGTGTGTGTGCAAAGTAGGTGTGAAGATGGCACTCTCACTCTACAGCACCGCAGGAGGGATGATTCAGCGAAGGTAAAATATTACTTCGCCCTGTCATGCGATATTCTGCAGCTGCCTGAGGCAGAGCACAACAATCCGAAGGAGGCTGCAACGCTATCACCCCCAATACGGCAGGTCTCTGTTGATTCTGCTCTTAGGAAATTGTTCGAATATTTCTTTCATCGGTCCAAGAGGATAAGGAAGGTGTCATTTAAGTTTGCACTGTGCACACAAGGTGGCAGCAGGGCTTCTATCTTCCATCTGGTTTAAACACATGAATTTAGTTGCATTAGACATGGCTACCAGATTTTCTGCCTTGTAAGTGACTTTCAGTTACTTTAGAAAGCAAAGATGGCTGCTATTTTCACTTCTAAAGTGGAATTCAAACTGCAGATGAGCATTATATTTTTAGAGAAAGACATCCTTTATTTTCAGGTGGAAAAGCCCTTCGTGGAATAAAATGAAATCAAAAGTAGCTGCACTAAAATCGAAAATCGATCAGTATGTAGTTTTCTCTGACCTTTATGTTAATGCAGCCATCTGAAGAAGGACACACTAATAACATCTTGCTTTTTTTAGTTTTTTTAAACAACACTCTGTGGGCATTGTTTCAGGTGCCGGTGTTTTAACTGAAGGAGAGCAGATACCATGGAGTCCTGCAGCAGGTCTTCCAGTTTGCTCAGTCTGCTGTTCTTGTCACACGTGTACTGTCTCTTGATGGTTTCCTGGAGCTGGCGCAGGTACGACTCACAGTCCCGAGCATCACCCATAAACTGACAACAGAGACAGAAATTAAAACCTTTACACAGAAACATACCGAAGACTGAACATGATGACATTTACAAAGCCAAGAATTATATATCTTATGCTGCATAGTATCTACACAGGTAAAGTTTTCTGCTTCTCATGCACCACTGTAATTACATTTTGCCTGGTAGATGTTTTACCTGGAAGTATGTTGTGTTGTCTTTGAGATGTTGCTCTACACACACACACAGCTGGTCCACCCACTGCCACTGATTCTGCAGGGCTGCACTGTACGCCTGATGACATACAGGGCGAAAGAGGCAAAGAAAAGGATTGTGTCACTCAGTTTAATGCAAGCCAGAAAAGATACAGCTTCATTTTTATACTTTTATTTTTATTTATTTCTTTATAGCCTGTTTTTTGTTCAAATGAGCATCGATGAGGAAAAGCAACAGAAAAATATGACCCCTACATCAGTAGTCCCCAACCCTGGTCCTGGTATTTAACTTCTAATTAAATGTTTCCTAGGTTTACTAAAAGCTACACCATTTACCTTCTACTCTTTTGAATATAATTTACATCTGTAGTCTTTTAAATAGAAGCAAAACAAAATAAAAGAAAAAAAAAGCATTTTAACAAAAGCATTTGGTTGAACTATTCACACAAGTCACAGAGGCTAACCCAGTCATATTTAAAGGTCAGTCAGTCAAGTGAGTTAAATCATAAATTCACCTCCAAGGTCTGTTTGGCTGGATGGTTCTCCTGACACAGACGGCTGGCTGTTTCCTGGAGCGATCGCATCACATCTCGTTTTTCATCCAGCTCTAACCTCATTTCCTGTAAACACAACAGGAATGGAAGGATGGTTAAAGATGATGGCAGGATTCATAGAGCACTGACCTGATGCAAAAATAGTGTCTGTGTCCAAGTGAACTGAACTTTTTGTCATTGTGTTTTGTAGAAGCTGAAGTCTTTTGTTTTTCTGTGAATAATCAATGTACAATGTTTAGTAGTTCTGTGTTTTCTAACTTGACAGAGGAAACCACCCCCTTCCTCCACTCACGCTGTATAATTCTCTCTTTGCATTCATGTTGGTGTTGTTGTCGCTCCAGTCGTAGGAAACTTCCTCCTCCTCCCTCTCGTTAAGCCAGATCAGCTCCTCGGTGCACTGAGACAAAAATGTGTGTAGGCTCTCCAAGCTCCGCAGGCGCCATGACGAATGTTCCTGTAGCAACCACACAAACAAACATCATCGTCATGCTGATCAGCAGTGCAGAGAGAAATTAAAAAAAACACTCTATTCTGTGTTTGCCCCGATTATACTGATGGATTTGGTGCATTTATAGAGATTTCAAAAGAATAAAGAACTGTGGAGAAAACAAGTTTCCCTGTAGACTATCAGAGCAGGTAGTGTGAAAGACAGAATGTTTTATTAAACATCATATTGTAGTGAGACATTTGTTTAATTCATCCAATTATGTAAAAAAAAACGGAGCCATATATGAGATTTTAAGCAACTATAACCAAAACATTTTTGGAAGAAATGCAAGATACACTTTATAAGCAGGTGCAACTGTAAATGTATTTATACACAATATATTAAGAGACACGATACTGTAGAAATGAGAGGGAACAAAGAAATGAGAAGAAGAAGGAGCATATTCAGATTTGTGGGTCCTGTCATGCTTTAATGAGATTAACTGAGGAAGGGGGTGAACTGCGAGACAAAGGGGAGTTACTGTGTTACTGAAGACAAATCCACTAACCAGTAGTTTGCAGTACTGGTGCTCCAGCTTGGCCAGGGTTTCAGAGTAACTGCTCTTGAAGTTGGCAGAGACTTTGGCCTGAAGGACAGGACAGTAAAGTATTAAAGAATGACTGTCAGCAGAAACCCCTCTGTGTTCGTGTATAAGTGATGCATGTGTGTGTGTGTGTGCACCTCATAGCTGCGTGCCTCCTGCAGGCCGCTCATTAGCTCTTCGACTGCAGTATGTATTTTGTTGTGCTCTTGGAGGTTGTTTTCTACAGAGGGGAGGTCTGCGCCCCATTCAGCACGTTCCAAAAGCTCCTGAAACACACAAGATCAACTCGGCCATAAGCAAATAAATATTATTAAATATTATTTTCTATTTTTACTTGACAGAAAGATATTTATTTTATTAACAATTTGAAGATTTCCTGCTCTTTCTGTTCTTACTTCTAAGAGCTGGACGGGCTTTTAATTTTAGATTTGTTTGTGGTGATGAAACAGTGCAGCAGCAATAAAACATCTTTAGTTGCAGCTCTGTGTTTATATGACAGTGACTGACCTGTGTTTCCTCCACCCATCCAAGCAGCTCATAGATGAACCTCAGGCTTCCTTCATCCTCTGATGAAGACATGGCCACCAGCTGGGAGCGGGCCATTGGTCGCCGCAGGAGCGCTGCTCCGACAGCTCCCACAGCGCCCACAGCTCCCAGCAGTGTCTGGCCCAGCGACAAACCGCTGTCATTGCCTCGCTGGCTGGTGAGCTCTGCCCCGGTGCTGCCCAGGGCCTGAGAGAAATGTCCTTTCCTGTAGACGCTGGAGCACTGCAGTCTGAGGGAGACCAGCTCCTCCTGAAGGCAGGACACTCTGATGGTGGGAGACAAAATGATCCCATTACTGGAGAGGAGTTGATATCCCCACTGGGTGACTATTTTTAAAATGTTTTTAGGAACAGGCAGAAAACCGCTTATTGTGTCTTACCTGAAAACAAGCTGCTCCACCTGGTAGTATTTCTCGTCTTTGAGGACTTTGAGCTCCAGGTTGAGTTGTCTGATGAGGGCCTCACAGTCTTGCAGGTAGCAGGCCAGCTCTTTCTCACACTGCACTGCGTCACCGCTCTCAATTCGAGACATGTCCTGGACACCAGACGATGGAGCATTTGATCAGGTTTCTGTTTGATTCCTTTGTTGTTCATTTGCTTTTGTGCATTTTGTGTTAAGGTATTTTTTTATTATGTATAATGTTGTGAGGTTCAGTGTTTTCCCCAGGCATAGATTTAAATAAACAATACCACAACCAAAGTGAGAGAGAAAAACAAGCCAGTGCAGCAGAATCAGCAGCAGGATTAATATACTAAAAAAGAAACTGATGGGCTGACAGAAGACTCTGAGAGAGCGTAAATATTTATTGTCTCAGAAGGGCACTTGCTTTTACAGCTTGTACACATTAAGACGTTGTAAAATAGTGAGCCACATTATCCAAGGTTTACCCAACGTAAACCATAGGACACGGCAAATGTGTGTGAGGAAATTCAAAGGTAAGATGAGAGAGAAAGTGGCTACTCACGGCCTGGAGTGTGTTCTTAGCAAGGGTGAGTTTCTCCTCACAGTCCAGAGCCATGTTCTGGATCTTATTTGCTCTCTGAAGCAGCACTTCTAACCTGAAAACACACACAAACACAAACACTAATGGAGCGTGTCCTTGAAATCGACTTTAGATTAAATAAAGAGATTGCATCAGCAGTTCTGATTTAATGACATGCATCATGCGGAAAGGAGACATGGAATGAAATTCATGTGCGTGTACCTCTCCACAGCCGGCCGCAGGGCTTTTTCCCTCTCCAGCATCTCCAGGATAAGTTTTCCCCACTCCTCCTCCAGGTCATTAGGGTGGAGGCCCTGAGGAAGCTTAATACGACCAAACTCTATCCACACCTGGACATAAACACACACACATCACGCTTCAGTGCAAGTGCACACACTGTAAGACACACAAACACAACTTAGGGCTCCATTACATCACTGGTATAGTTGTGGTTGATCATAAGCTGCACCACAGACAGATACTCCGGTAACATCAGCTGAGTGAGAATAAAGGAGGAACTATTATCAGCTATCATGTGTTGGTGCTCAATCGAACCAAATGCATGACGGTGGAAATTACTTTTCTTAAGGAGACAAATGTATGACTGAACCCACATAAAAAATTCTCCCTCTCTCAACACATTAGCAACCCCCCTGAGCTCAACCACATGACACACAATGAGCTTTGCACATGGTGCCAAATGTTGGGTCTCTACACTCTGTTCTCCTCATGTTCATTTTTACCTCCAGCAG
This sequence comes from Anabas testudineus, assembly GCF_900324465.2. Lineage (NCBI taxonomy): Eukaryota > Metazoa > Chordata > Actinopteri > Anabantiformes > Anabantidae > Anabas > Anabas testudineus. The sequence continues at coordinate 4,794,002 of NC_046620.1, forward strand.
TTTGTAGAGGTGTGCGATGTGACCTTTCTCGATCTCCTTCACAGGGATCTCCGTCTCTTTGAAATGGACGTACTCGTTGTAAAGTGCCTGGAGGAGGAGGAGGAGAAACACAGAAGTTCCTGATGAGTGTTATGGACTCAATATTACCACAGGTCACACACAAAGACTATACCTATTATCAGACATAAAAGCTCTGTAACCACAGCCTCTCACCGTAGGTGGTCATTAGCCAGTTTCTCTACGGTCATCTCCAGCTACGCATTTGCCTGCTTCATTTCCCTGCCTCCTCCTTTTCTCTATGTCTCTATGTAAACCTCATGTCAACCATTATTTCACTGACAGCAGCTTCCATTTTTCACATTATCATTCATCACCTTCCTGTTCTGGCTGGAATAAGGCTGAGAATATATAAAAGCGATGTTGTTCCTGCTGCAACCAAAAAATATTTACTAAATTACAGGTCCTACATCACATGGTTAGTTAAATTTACCTGCCACTTTAAAGTTTCTTAAAGCTCCAAAAGGAGTTTATCTGTGTTCCTTTGTATAAATAAGCTATAAACAAGCAACAATAAACTGAATAAATGTGATAAATGATGTGAACACACTGCACATGCTCACCTTTAGTTCCACAGGGTTTTGTGGGAAGTTCTTGTTGGCCATGAGGCCCGTATGCTGGCGGCTCCACTGGAGCAGAGAGGAGAACCTGGACTGGTACTCTGACCAGCGCGGGTCCACCTCCTGATAATGGCACAGAGATGAGAAAGAGTGGATAGAGGGAAAGGAGAAAGGGAACATGGCCATTTAAACAATCGCATTTTCTTTGAATGTTCTTATTCATTTCTCCTGAAGCTGCAGGACTGACTAACAAACATTTTTGCTAAGAATGAAATAAAAAGTGAAGGAAAAAAGTTGCAATAACAACAGCACATGCATCAAGAGTTATACAGCTACAGTAATAAAAACAATATAAGATTTGATGTACAAACATAGAAGTGTAAAAAAATCTGAATGAATCTGATAAATAAATGGACTTACAACTGGTGCAACATACATCTATAATGAACTTAAAGTTATAATTGGTTGCCCAGTGACATACATGTGCAGCGATGCCCTCTCCTCCTTCAGGGATCTTAGGGAAGGCATCATAGATAGAGGAGACGTAGGTAATGACGGACTTCTCGTCTGGTGAGGGAACATCAACATCTGACGAGAAAGAAAAAAGGGAAATGGAATCAAAACTTATCTAATGACATAAAATAAAAAATAACTAACTACCCATAACTATAAAATATTTATGCAATGTATGTATTAAAGACTAGACTGCACTTCGTATGCTATGAAGAAATCCTTGAAGAAGCTACAAACTAAGAGCATCAGCAGGAGTAAGAGAATCAGCATCTGCAAAAACCATTTATGTGCAGAAGAGAAATCTGAAACCACATCATCCAGCTAGTTTTTCTGTGGCCAGTCTGAGCTGGCTCATCGCTGAGAACAGAAAAGCTTAATGCTTGAGCACACATTATGTCTAGAGCTGTAGTGTAAATATAACGATATTTACCAGCCATTTGTTTGGGCTGCCTGGTATCCAAGGATAAAGGTTTACCAGAAGATGTTTTATGGGACTACAGGCAGAAACTCAGTCAGTCATTTAGATTAACAGTCTCACCTTCAGCATCCAGGAGCCTGGTCACCCCTAACGACTCAGCGATTTCAAAGGCCTGCTCGAGGTTCTCACGGTTACTCTGCCGCGACACCACCTCCATGTCGATCAGGTCTGGCCTGAAAACACAAACACAGAGGGGACGTCTCAGTCTGTACTGTATGTGTTTCTGTCTTGTGTCTATCGGGCTTTGACTATGGCTTAAACATGGGTATTCTGTTTAAAATTCATCTAGCGCCCTCAGGAAGAAACAACCTCCCTTGGCTTTTTATGCATTTTTGATTAATTCAAAGCACATTAAAATAAAATATTTTGTCAGCATAAAACTCCCTTACAAAAACAAATTGTTAATGAATGCAAAATGGATGTCTGAAACATCCTCAGGGTAGATTTGAACCTTTGTGTATTTGGGTAGTTATTTGCCTGGTGTATCTATATTAGAATATTTTCTCTATATCAAGTGTGTGAACTTGCAGCTGCACAGTTACTCAAAATATAATATTTGTCTATTGGTTAAATGCTTTCTGAATTCAGACTTCAGCAGCACTAAAAGTTAGACAATATGTTCATGCTCTAACCTGTATCTGTGCAGCAGAGCATTGAACATGCGTCCGTCGCTCCAGGATGAGGTGAAGTTGACACAGCGGAGGCCGGGGTAGCCTTCTGTTGCCTGCTGGCTCCATAAAAGCAGCTTCTCTTTGGCTGTGAGGTCGCCTGACTCACCGCTCACATAGATCTCTGAAATCTGGAGGGAACGGAGAGAGAAAATGAGGGGTTACGATTGGGATTCACCATTTTCCTGTAATGGGTAAAAAACTGTTGAAAGAAGAAAACAATAATTATTTGGTGAGCTGTGGTGTCAGATGTGTTAAATATGTTGTGCGTTGATGCATTCAGCACACATTCTAACAAAATATGGTGATAAAAAAAACTTCACAACTCAACTAAAGAAACAGCAACAACGAGTGTGAAATGTCCAATAACTTTGCTTCTGCAAGAGACAAATCTTCACTGGAGAGACGTATTTTTCTTATTATATATTTAAACTGTCATTTCCCTTCAAACCTCTCGTTCATCTTTCTGATAGTCAATAACCCTCAGCATGTGCGAGAAAGCAAACAAGAGTGATGAAATCAGATTTTGATATTAATGTATTCGTTTTTTTCCTGCTCATTAACTTGTGCCCCCGACCACCCAACACATCACCTCCTCTTCTTCGCCTTCTGTCTCGTGCCTCCACCTCCCCAACCTCGATCTGTCTCCTCCGTTTGTCATGTTCTTTCATCTGCTCTACTTCAGATGGTGACCAATCTGCTCCCCTCCCTATATGATTTTCCCCATCTTTTTATTTTCACTCCCAGCATACTGAATATCAAAAAATGGGTTGGACTCAAGATCTGTCAGTTAAACGCGTTAGTGTTTGTTTTTTGTTTGTAGACACACCGTTGCAAGAAAAGGTGTCAGCTTTCTGCTTTTCTGCATAATGGGATATGAAATGTGATCTGATCTTTCACAAAATCACAAACACAATATTTCTAAGCTGATAAAGCACAAACAGTCATGACTTTTACCCTTCCCTTACTTTTACTTGCAACTGTACATGTTTAATAAGAGTAAGTCTGAGGAGAAACTCTGCTTCCCTGGGGACAGCTGCTTCTGTTCTGCCCAATAAGCTACACCACTATTTTGGCCATCTTCCTAATGTGTCGTCCTCCCTCTCTTTAAGGCCAAGAGTCCATGGTGACAAAGGCAGAGTGATGTATTTGCAATAACTGTCAGTATGTGGCTGCTGCTCTTCTCATGCACAGTTTGTTAAAACTGTACACATGCAGAAACACAGAGCTAAAAAAGCCACCAAAACAGGAATAGCAATATGTTACCACAACATTAATATGCTAAAAGTAACTCCAGGAACAGATTCTCCTCATTTACATTAGCGAGTGGGTTATTGTTTTTCCATTCTGTGTACTAATCACGACAAGCTAGCACAAAAATGTAATAGTAAAAAAATTACAAAGTGGATTCTACTCTGTGTTTTTCTGCAGAGCTCCCGTCTCTCTGCATGCATCTACAAACCTACTTTGCAGAGAAATACAGAGCATATAATTCTCCATCTGAATATTGACCCAGTACAGCGCTCTTGTGAGGGCTGCATCTGCACAGAGAGCCGGCAATCCCAGTGCAACAGTATGTCATCCACAACTGTCTATTGCATCGTTTACAACCTCTGTTCGCTTCTCACACTAACAGAACTGTGATTAAATCTCTAGAGCAAATACAGCTCAATAGCAAATTACAGATCTTGGACTTTAAGATCTGGTTGAAATCTAATAAAAAGCCAGTAGACAGTCAGTTTAGAATATTTGACCACATGCTCATCCTCCAAAGGACAAAAGTATTTTAAAAAACTGGGTCTGTTTCTAAATTCACAATGACTACAGTGGATCACACAGTAACATGATATTTGCTAGAAAACTGTGTAGCTTGATTTTGACTGATTGCTTGCTTGTTGCACAAAATCAAAACTCCAGTTATGATGGATATAGTGTTCTTTGTCTTTGCTGTTCTTCAGAAACACTTCTACATCTGGCAACCTCATTGGCTTCACTGAAAACAATATTAATATGAACTATATTAAAACTAGTAACTAATGTTTTTGTTTTGACGCCATAAAACATTCATGATGAGACAATGATTTGTCTGCATAACTAAACTTCCTGTCTAACTAACTGAATGAATAACATTCATGAAAAGGTCATTCAGGCAAAAACAAACAAACTAAGCTTTGTGTGCTCTGTATGTATGAATACACACAGTGTATTTGTATGTGCACATGTTTAAAGTCCATTTATTCATCTCATCAACATATCTCATTATGTTAAACTATACATTACAAGCAGACAGAGGTTGGAGTTTAAATCAGGTAGCAGCCATGACTCAGTCACAAACATCCATGATCTACAAGCAGCAGGCCCCCAGGGCTCTAGATCAGCCCTGTTTTAGAAACATGGCCTCTTTGAAGTTTGCATGGGGAGGAGGGAGAGTGAGGGATGGATGGAAGAGACAACAATGAGGGGAGGATGGAGGAAGGACAGGAGGAGAAGATAAAATAAGGAAAAATATGGTTTTATTTAAAATGCGCCTGTGTAAATCCCCAGCTTAAAGAAAAAAGGATGGATAGGTGATAGATGGATAGCTTTAGAGACAACAGAAGGGGTGTACAGTATGGATCCATCTGAGCAGTGATTTCAATGTGTGTTAAGAATCCCCCCGAGGCTCGACGAGCTACCATCTTACTAAATGCGCATTTCAGATCCCTCTTTATGCAGAGAAGGGCCTTACACGCCATTATGCAAAGAACAGCTGCACTTTAAACTGAACACAAGACATCCACACAGACAGACACAGGAACACACCCAGGACCAGCATATTGATTGTTGCTGTCCAGTAAAACCCTCTTTGTGTGTTTCTCATGACTCAGCAGCTACTGTGCTTCAGTGAGACACATAACACTAAACACAACCTGACATAATGTCAGCTGTTCTACACAGCACACCTCTACTGTACTGCCTTTATTACGTGAAGGCGAAGTGAACAAACTGTGGCAGTCATCGTGAAACACATCCGTCATCTGCCGTGTTACTGCAGTGGCTGCAGCAGCCTGTTCATTTTCAGGGTGAGGGAGAGCTGAACAGATGTAAGCTAGGACAGAAAACTCTCACGTTCTCTGGTTAGTGCACCTCTAAACACTCCATGCAATCAAAACATCAAATCAGCTTTTACTCATAATGACCAAGATTGCAAATTTTCCTCAAAGGGGGCAAATTCAGGGAGTTTTCAGCTACAATCAGCCATTAGACTTTCATATCAGAATCAGAAAACCTCCCTAAAAACATGTTGAAAAGGAAAAACAACTGAAGAAATGTAAACTAAACAACAGAGCATCCCGCCCTTCAGCTAACAATAAAAAAAAAAAACTGTCAGTGGGATTTGATGCTCTGTTCCTCAGCTGTTTTGTGATGATGTAAAAGGTTTTAAAGACAATTTTTTCTTTAAGGTGTGATAAAGTAACTGGTCCCTACAGTCTTATATCTCTAGCACTGTGTGTCAACTAACTCGTATTACATGTCTAGTACGATTTGTAATCTTGTCTCTTTCATCTGATTGTTTGACAGTGAAATAAAGGTTTTGTCACAGTAGATATATGTGCTCAACCACATTTAAAATTTGAAGACTGAGTTCTATGTTTAATGAAAAAAGGGTTGTCAGAGTACGATTTATCTAAATCAAACTATTATGTGCAGCAGCAATAACAAAAAAATACTAGACTGAAGACAAATAAACTGTGAAATGTAATGTAAAATGATGGTACAGTAAATCATCCTCAGAACATGATGACACTGTAATCAGGTTATCTCTTTGCCAACCAAAACATCCTGAGTTACACAGACACACCGTTACATTATTGTGTTGTGTGTTATTGGACTGGTATGAAATGACATGTTACAGTCTGAGCCGTGAGGGAACCCTGTTATTTAGAGAAATGACCCTTCCCTTGCCTGTTTCACACTCTCTAACAGACGTCAGTAGTAACGGAGCATGTGTGTGGTGTGAGAAAAATAACAAGCACTGGAGGAAGACAAATGAGAAGAAAAGGACACAGGGAACAAGGATACAGGAAAAGGATGGCGAGCCAGGCTGTGCTGTGGTGATTAGGCTCTTGGGACACAATCGGAAAGAACAGAGAAAGGCATGCTGCCTTTCAAGAGCTGATAGCAACGCACACATGCACATACATTCATCAGTACAACCAGTATGACCATAAACATGGTGCATGACAACAAAGGCACAGCTTAAAAACCTACATTCACACAAAGAGCTTTGAATTCCTCTCCTGACACAACAGATATAGTTTAAAAGGTTTAAAAACCTTCACAGGTTTAATGCCACTAAAGCTCAGTTGGCTATTAAAGATGTTGTTTTGTGCCCTTTACTAAACTGTACTGATGAGGAATCCAGCAGTTGGGAACATCTAGATTAATCAACTAAATGTTGTAACACTAGTAGAGACATAGATGGTTAAGGATTTGATGTCTGGAGGACAGGACACAAACCTGGGGCAGGTATTTTACAGCTGCCTGTTGATGCAGGGACAGAGGACTCTCAATCATGGAGTCCAGTCTCTCTGATGAGCTACTGGTCAGCCCTCCCCAGTCTGTCTGACTGGGAGTGGTGCCTGCTGTTTCTGGAGAGGTCAGCGGCAGGTCGCTGGCATAGCCCGACTCTAAGAGAGTTGACCTGTCTTGTGCACGAGCAGGAGAACCCAATTTAAATCCTTTGACAGTCATACTCTCCTGAATCTGCAACTGGTTAGCGGACAAGGGGACGCCTGCAGACAGTTTGGTTCTACCTTTGTCCTCCTCGGACAGTAGGACTTTAAGAATACTTCCTGTGACTGGAGATGGGACAGGGGGCACCTTGCACACCTCGATGTCACTGTCACTTTCGCCCCTCCACACTGGAGAGCCATAGTCACTAGGGTACACTGTCCTCACCACACAGAGTTTGCCGTCCACCTCTCGGATATGGACCACACCTTTGTGCTCCCTCTCCGCAGGTGTCTGCAACACCCCTAATGTTCCTTCAGACAGTCTTTTTTCCTCTCCGCACTCCATCTCCTCTCTCTCTGTTCGCCCCTTGTCTTTTTTCTCCCTTTTCTGTCGAAGTATCCAAGGTTTCTCTAGAACGCCTTGGACTTTCTCCTTAACACGACACACTCTCCCTCCACCAGGAGTGGTACTGCCAAGTGCCGGGGCTATGTTGACTGGGGTGGTGGTTGTGGTTTGGCTTGGGATGCTGGAGACATCTACAATTGCACTGACAGAGTCTTCCTCCCCTGGAAGGCAGAAGACCCCTCTCCATGCTGGGCTGGGTTTGGGGGACACTTCAAGTATTCGGCTGCCCAAAAAACCCTCTATACTGGCAGTTGTAGAGCCGGGGGAAAGAGTATTGCTGTATGGATTAGTTTTGGAATGAGCTAACTGGGTATCAGGCACTGTTATAAGAGTCTTAGCTTTGCTGCTAAAATCTATTGTTTCTAGAACTGAAGCTTTTCCCTCCCCATCTTCATCCTCTTCCTCTTTTTCATCAGGCTTGTGGCTTCTTTTTTGCTTGTAGTCTTCTTCTACCTCCCCTTTCCTGTTCTTCTTGCCCTTGTGCTTACGTCTGAATCGTAGACGCTTCTTTGGCGAAAGTGGTGGAGCTCCGGTTAGTTCCCCCTCTCGTGGAGGCCTGACACAACCCATAGAGTTCCCCATGTTTTTGATATTGGCAGAGAATTGTGTATAAAAAATATAAACCACAGCGAACAGAGGCAGTTAATTCATCAGAGAACCCATGTTTATTTAGGTTTGTACATTATTTCCAGTTGTCTGAGAGCAAAATCCCATTCCCAGCTGCTGACAGCTTCCTCATCAATCTGACACCTGTGAGAAATGTGAAGTTAGGTGAAGCAGGTTTAGCTCCATTTTCCATGGCACCATCAGAAATACAAACCAGTGAACAGGAATGGATGGTACAAGCTGTCAGAGAAGGAGAGAGAGAAATTCAGCATTTCTCAAACAGTTATTGGTTCAGTCACGGGGCAGGTAGCTGCAGGCTGATGTGTCACAGCTCCAACCTCTCCTTCTTATTTCCTTCACGTTGATTCAGGCAGTGCAGTGGCCAGCTCTGCTCTCTTTAAGGACCCTGCTGTGTGACAGTGTATGTCTGAATGCAGACAGCTGGCTATTTTACTTGGTCTGTTTCCTCAATCCTAGAGGTTGCAGTCAAGGACATGTTGACACAGTTGTGTCAGTGGAACCACAGGGGCCGGGAAAATAAATTCACTTAGGGTCAGGTGTCCGCTTTATCACCAGCCTTTTAGCAGGTGAGCTGTTACCTGGTGGAAGGTAACATGTCAGGCAGGATAATGAGTGTGAGAGTGTGGGAAAGATATAGCGCAGTCCAGTGCTACTGAGCCCATTAGTGATTCTCCAGCTACTTCACACACTCTACGTGTGTTCGTCTATGACACGAGAACTAAGTGTACAACACTGAGTGTGTATGTACAGCAGGATTTCTGGGAGTGCTGGAATCAGTATCAGTCTCATTATCATTACATATTATCGAACTTCAAATATAGGAGATGACTGATTCATCATAAAGTGAGGATAAAATACAACACCTTTGCCAAATACAATTCTCTTCAGATCCCTTCTTGCATTCTTGACAAACCACAAACAAAGTGATGTTAAGCTTTTCAGCTGTCTGTGTAATCCAGGAGCTCTATCTACACTCAGATCTAACAGCTATTGGAGCTCATGAATTAATGATGCCTCTCTCCTACTGTGGTAATGTTATTGCAGTGCAGGAGTAGAGAAGTTTCCTCATCTGCCAGACAGCAGAGATCGTCAGGAATCTCATCTGTCATAGTATACATAGTGAAAGTAGTATTAATGGTGATGGTATTGGTATCCTTCGTGGCAACAGCAAGCTCAGTGTCTCGTTCTGCTGAGGCAACACAGAGTCCAGATTGGCTGTGGGTGAGAGATAGTGTGCAGTCAGCCAATGCTTCCACAAATTGCTGGGGGATTCAGTCAATACTCTGACAGCTTGTTAAATCCTCAATGAGAGCATCAGCTTCCTATCCCAACGCTCCTCCTTATCATCTTCCCACATTTTCTGCTGCTCATTGAGCTGTTGTCTCATGTGATGTGTCAGTTGTTCGAGCATATTTGGTCATTCCTCGTCTCCATCAATACTTTGTAATCCAAAAAGGCCGGTTTTGATTTCTCATACTGGATGGGACTGACAGGAAAGTTCAGTCTTTAAAATGGGTAAGATACCAAACTGTTGAATCAAGTGAGTGTAAAACCTGCAAAAAGCAGCTTTGTCAGGGTGCTGGTCTAAATCTGGAGACAGACAAATGCAGACAGACTCCACCTTTCACTCCCCAGACAGTTTAGCATCACATGCCTGTCCCCTGGATACCAGGGTGAAGATTTCCCCCACTTCAATGTCAGAGTCTCAGAGGACAAGAGTTGGCTGGGAATTGTATTCAAGTACTGTGCAATCAGAACCTCACATGTGTTGCTGTCAGCCTGCCAGTTACTCAGAGAAGCTTCCCCTTCATCGGGTGGTGCACTGCGACGATGCAACAGCTTGGCGAAATCCACATTTTGTATGAGGTGGGGGATATTTATACCATGTCTTCCACTGAGACAAAAAACAGGGAGGTTGGAGAAAAAAAGGCTGTCATTCTGTTTCTCCTCGGCTCTTAATAGCTCCTCACGTCCACTAGATCTAATTAGGAAGAGGCATCTGGGGTACAAGCAGGAGCTGGACTCCAAAGATGAGAAAGGGAGGAACAGATTCGTCTACGGTCGGCTTAGCTAAGGTCTAGTCAAAATCCAGTTCTAGTAGCAGACCTACTTCACATACAGATGTGCATCTGGAACAGAGCCAAAGGGATTTAGTGTCCAGTGAAGGCAGCTCTGAACTCCACAGCAGTAAAGGTTAGGACAGGCGCATCCACGCTCCATGTCCCCTCAAAGACATGTGGGGAGCATGAGCAGGAACATAGGGCGTCTCCGGCTAATAAGAGCCAGTGGCTCTGTCAGACAAGCATGGCTGGATTGATCCGATTGATACGGTGCACAACCGAAACAGAAACAGCAAGTGTGTGGCTTTCCAAAAAACAGTATGAGTCTGTGTTTGCTCCTGCAAGGTTGGGCGGTCCCCTGGTCAGCTGTGTAAGCCCTTCTGTATACGTGTCCATGAGTGTGTCTTGTCCTGCTGTGCGTTTATGGTTTGAGGCCTACTGGTCAGGGGAAGCCGGGAGCTCCAGTGACAGCGGGCAGCCTGGATCGTCTCTCCCTCGCCTGGATTTGCTCCTCCGCTTTATCCCTCACTCGCAGACACCGGCAAAGGGAGAGAAAAGCTTTTATCTCCCGGCTGCTGCAGCTTCACATTCTGTACTGCTCGATGTCTCACTCGCACAATCCACCCCTCCCTCCATGGCCCTCCTCCTCCTATCCGCTTCCTCGTTACTCCTGCCTCTCTCTCTCTCTCTCTCTCTCTCTCTCTCTAGCTCTCTCTCATGGCTGTTAGTGAGCAGCTTTCGATGCCACAAACACACATTCACACACACTTGACCCAAAAGCCTGCCTGAATGACAGGCTGCAACAGGGACGAAGAAAAAAATGCAGCAAGGAGATCAAATCTAAAATCAGACTGTTGCGTCTCTGCAACATAAATGAAAAATGGGTAAGCACTTCAATCTGTCTCTTGCCATCTATTCCCTTCAATCTCCATTTGCCCATCAAGCTACAGGTTATGAATAGATCTGGAGTGAAAAGCAGACACGAGATGGGGAGAAGGGGGGGAGTAAGGAGATTTGAGGGAATTAAGAAAGAGCTGAAAAAGACAGAAGAAAAACTGGAGTGGACGGATAGAGGCTGTGAATGGAAGTGAGAGAGTGTGAGTAGATGAAAGATTTTCTCCACATTTTGTGCAGAGACAGCTAAATATTTGCTTCATCACTCATAAAAATTTTCCAAAGAGGACAGATAAAGTATGTCATTATTTTATTAGGACGGTGCAGGCCATTTTGAAAGTCACTGAGAAGGAACACAGAATTCGCAATTCAGAATTTCCAGGATTTCTGCATTCTAAACATGATGCTGTATGATATAATAAGGCAGCATCACTGCAGCAGAACTTGCACAACTTTACGCCTAACAGCTGCTGAATGTCTTCAAAGACAGATATGGATGGAGACCACTAACAGGGAGTAGTGGTCTCAAGTGGTGAAAGCCACAGCAATTTATCTTGTCTCATTAACTGAAAGAATAGAAAGCATACAAGTACAACACACACACAAACACATGAAAAAGGCATGAACCAATCGCGGGAAAGCACTAATCAACTCCCCAAGGTTTTCATCCCTTTTCTGTGGCTGCATGCCATCATGAACTGTAATAATCAGACTGCAACCGGCTTCTGAGCACAGCGTCGGCTCTTTATGCGTGCATGTTTGACTACCTGAAGTTCTTTTAGTCACATATTAACCAGCTCTTTTGTCGATATTGTACATTGAGGCACATAGATCATAATTCAAGCTCCATCATTATTCAGAGCACAGGTGCTTTAAGATGCTGAGACTTTATGTTCTTACATCGTGAAGCCGATATGAAAGGTGAAATTAAAAATATAACTTATACCTAATATAAGTCGCAAAACCATGACAACTGCTAATGAAATATAATGACTACTGTAGATACGTCTGTCTTGGCAGGTACTGCTGTGACCAAGTAATAAACAGTCTGAAAGCTTTTATGCCATCTTCCTAAAGTATTACGGTACCCAATTTAACTAAACATAAAACAACGCAGAGAAGAAGGATGATGAACTCCAAGACCTCTAATGTGTGTATGTTACAAGATAAATGATGAGAGACAGAAAATAAAAAATCATTCAATTTAGTTTGTGCTGCTTAGAGACATCACGACTAACTGTGACCACGCTGTGTTGAAAGAGATTCACAAACACTAAACAGGTTAAAGAGGACTGCACTGAAGAGTTTATTCAAAAGAAGAATTAAATAAATGTAAACTGAATGATGAGTGATGTGTCCTTGGATTTTTCTCAGTGCTTTTAGAGTTTTGCTCTCAAACTCTGCAGGACGTGCTGTGTGCAGCAGCACTACAGGTTGAACATGACGTCAATGTAATGTCACTAAATGAGTCCAGTGAAAACACAGGAGTTATTTAAGCACTGAAGTGACATTGATGTTCTTAGCAATAAGCACACTGAAACATGACTGTATTGCATAGAGTTGTTTGAAATGGGCACTACAGTGTGAAGTGAGATCAGCTTTCAGTTACGTAGATGGTGATGGATCCAAGTAAAAAATTCCTTAAATTAGCACTTTTAAAACACAAATAAACTGACCCCACCTGCTGATTGTGCCTCAAAGCATGACAGTGAAACGATGAAAAATTTATTCACCAGCAGAGAAATTCACTCATTAAGATTTAGCAGTGACAAACAGTTTTCCCAGCCAATCACAGGTAGACACAGTGTAGGAGGAGGGTCCATGCACAGGAACAGCTTCCTGTGGCTGGGAGCCTCCAATAATCTGTCTGGGTGATCTGTCAAACTGAGCTAATGGGTGACACTTAGTGGTTTGAAACAGTAACTACAACGGGGTTTAAACTTGTAACCAACAAGACAAACGATGGCAAATGAACAACAAGTGTTAAAGGTCAATATGTCCAACCTGCCACATCGGTAGTTTTGATTCACATTGAAAATAAAAGTATGACTGGTATGTGAAGGCGTTAAATATACAGCGTGTTAAGTACTATATACTACTGTTATAGTTTTTTTAATCTTTATTTGATTCAAATAGTGTGTTTGGCATTTAAATCAGTGCGATGAGGCACTTAGCACGACAGTTATTTACAGAGGACACATGCAGACATGACTAAACACTCCAGCAGGATTCTTGAAGAAGCAGACAGAGTGAGGAAACGCTGAGATGTAAGCTCACCTATAATTTGAGGTGCCAGTGAAATAATAGCCAACAGTTATGACCCAAATGAAAAGTGATAGACGAGTGAGATAGTTCCTATAATTGGCTCATGTGCTGAGTCACTCATTTGCACTTAGAGATCCTGGTCACAAAGACCTGGAGGCTTGTTTCCAGAAATTGTTTCATAATCACTCTCATCAGACCAAAGCTGCCCGTGGGAATAATGTGGAAATTATAGATTTCCCTACGATCTGGGCCACATATCACAGTATTAGTGAATATTTTCTGAACCTCTCTATGCTTCTTTATTGCACTAAACACTGCTCATCGTCAAATATGCAACTCACTGTCTAGTTAAAAGAGTCTGAATTGTAGTATATATATAGTAGGGGGAGATGTAGAGATGTGTTTGTGGTGTGTTGCTGATTCATTGCTGTGTATTTACTGTAATAATCACACTGACATGCTGCAGGGACACAAAGCTCTGTGGGACTGGAGTTTCTCACTGCAGCTCTAATGTAAAACTGTCGTCATCTCCTGCACTCAGTGAACTCCTGAAACTATTTTCAGCGCTGCTGGCCAATTCCCTCGCTCTAGTTCGACAGCTTTTTTTTTCTTTAATCCTTTCTTCATTTCTTCCACAATTCCTGCAGCTTGTTTCAGCCCCCGTCATGTCCATCATCTATGGATACGTCCCTCTAGCAGCCCTTCGTCCTTCACAACACAATGTTCTGCTGAGTCATGTCCACTGAAATGATTACTGCGGTTCCATGTGCTACCTGCTGCTTCCATGTCAACCAGGTACTAGTGTCACCTTGCTAAGGGTCACATTGGATCACGGTCTAACGGTCATGACCTTATCTGGAATTAGTTCGATAAAAACATCTGAGATAGCTTTGTTCAGTCTTTGTATTAATTAGTTTTTGGGTGCAACATATTCGTTGTGCATGCCTCAGACCAGTGGTAATGGCGGTACAACCCTGTCTGCAACACAATGATGCAGGAACATTTAGAGGAAATTACTCCACATCAGGAATCGAGAGAAACAGTTCAGATGATCGACTGCCTAAACTAAACAAGCTGCCCTTTAGACAACATTTATTTCAACAGTTCCTTTGTATAATTCAATAATAAAACTAATAGTTTGACATTTGGTACATTAGTGGACAATATCGGTAATAACAATAGTGATTTGTTGTCATGAAAGGATGCTTGCAGAAAATATTTATAAATATCAGTTTAAGCCACAAAAACCAAGGCCCCACAACCATAATCGAGAATATGTCTCTAAATAATTTCATTGTACAAGAGTGGTCACTGCAAGAATTAAATCTTGCTATGATCTTTTCCTTCTTCCTCCATCACTCTGGGTTTACAGTGAATTACAGTTCAATCAGTCTGCATGTGACATATTTTAAATGTGTGTTATACAAGCACGAAACTGTAAATCCAGGATCAGGGTTTAGATGAAACCTACAGACTGAACATGTTGTCCCCTGTAGTCTTTTTACACCAAAAAAGACTTAAGCCGAACTGTATTGTTGGGATGTTTAACTGGGCTACATCCACACACACACACACACACACACACACACACACACACACACACACACACACACACACACACACACACACACACACACACATACACACACACACACCTATGACAACACAGTTAAATTGAATATTTGCACACGTCTCAGAACACAGTCACATATAGTCCTAAAATACTATCAAAACAAGAACTTGTGTGAAGATCTTGCAACAAGTGCAGCTAATTCCGACTAACACAGCACAGAACATAACCACCATCAGCAGGAAACACTTAAGGTTCCAATACCTGGAACGTATCTGGTTCCCTTACAGAGGAACATGAATGTACAGTACCACAAACGCACACTTTCTCATTTCCACAGAGCGCTGGATCCTCTTCTATTGCATAAGTTAACACTTGTTCGCCAAGGCACACAGAGCTAAGCTCATCCCGTAAGTGATAATAACTCAAATCCCTACAGCTGGAACGAGACGCCAAGTTACAACAGTACAGCACAGAAATCAAGTCGGCATTTGGAGCAACTTGCTTTCATTTCACTCCATTTAAATCCAGATTAAATCACAGCAGTAATAATGTGGGGAATAAATCAATTATTACATAATCAATTTAACGTTTTATTAGAGTGTGGGCTGGATCTAAGAACCATTTGTTGTCCATTATGTTGTTTTCAAGGGCCAAGACATACAGCTGGGTCTGAATCTACTATCAATCAACCATGACTGAGAAAACACAAAGAGCTGCAGGAAAAGCATGTGAAGGGCACAGACCTGGAAGTGAAGGATGATGGTCCAGATGAGACCTAATGTCAGTTTGGGGTTCCCATCAGTGATGTCATCATTCCTGATGTTCACAAGTTTGACCTGAAAATGAAAAATAAAGACATTTTTGTTAATTTAGTAAATGTATAATCACTTTTACATGGACAAATAAGAAGATAATGCATAACTCATCCTCACTTCTGTATGCTAAGGATGAAAAATAATCTCTGCTCCAATTATCATGCTCATTAGGTGTAACAGACTCTGAGACCTTGTTAAATCTTGTGCCTCTAACTAAGCCGAGACAATCACGCTGTATAATTAGACCTGCAGTGAAACTCAGAAGGTACTCAGAGGAAGCAAAGGTCAGTCGTTCACCACTGCCGTCTCCAGGGAATGAGCCAGAGTTTAAAACAGACAGGGACTATGTGAAGAGAGCAAGCTGCAGTTTAAGAGTTAATGAACAGATACAGTGTCAGTAACTTTGCAGTAACAGTGCAGAATGATAGCTGAGACAGAGAAGTCAACAGATGCTGTATGAAGCTCTCTTTCGCAAGCACACATATGATTAAGAACGGGGTGAGGACACCACTGTTAGAAAGCAGCTGTCACTTTATAGTAAACACATCAGGTGAGCTATGTGGTGCAGTTCTAATATGTACAGTAAATGTAGGAGTGCAGATTACTGCAAAAACACAGCTCTCTCCACTGCACCAACCAACCATATGGCACAAGGTACTGCTCAGTCCCAGGATGAAACAGTAGAACTTGCTTAGACTGTGCCTCTGCAAACTGGGTTGAATGTGCTGCACAAGGATATAGTGTCCCACTGAGAGACATAAAGGTTGTGTGTGTTTTAGTCTTCAAAAATATTAGAGGTGTGTTTCAGCAAAACCAAAATCCAAGAATTCACTAATCGCGGACAGAGATCTGTAACAGGATTAGTTCAGCAGACAGGCAGGGAGCATGATTCGTCTCTTGGGATTATTAATTAGCCGACCTTTGCTTGGAGGCTCTTAACTGGTTATATAAATACAACAAGACTGTGATGCATGTATTTATTGACAACTAGGATTAAGCTGCACAAACCTGCAGACTCAAGTTTGACCCAAACATCAACAACCTGGAGCCTCCCTGAATTAACCGCGGTGCTCACTGTACGGCTCTCATCCATCCGATTCATGTCACTCATACAATTTGTAGCGTACACCATTCAATATTTAATATGAACAAGACTGTCAAGAAAAGCAGATACACCTTTTACTGTGCTCACCTGTCTCTGTTTGAGGAAGTCCAGTGCTATTTGGATGTTTTGTAACCGATGAAATCTCATTCGCCCCTTTTCTCTAGGCTGGAACACAAAAAGGGGGGAGAATCATAATTAGAAACAAAGATTTAAACTGAGTGACCTTTAGTGACAAAAATGCCAAAAGCAGCAGAGTGTGCACGTAAAGCTGAATTAAATTCACAGTGCAGTGAAGTCATGAAATGGTCCGTCTTCAACACGAGCTCTTAAAGACATGCCAGAACTGTCAGACTCAAACCATGCTGGTTTATCACCAACATCCAGTAGAAGGTGGAAAGATACAGTTTAAACATAAAAGGAGAGAAAATCACACACAAACTTGTTGCGAATGAGTACATGAGTAAAGTGCAGGACGTAGGTTCACACTGTGCTGGTAAAGAGACACATGATTAGTCAGCGAGAGGAAGACGTGTGTGTTATATTATACATGTATGCACAGTTTAAACATGTTTATTTTAGGTGAACTCATTTTATCCTGTTTTAATGGCAATTAACCCCTAATTTAGATTTTAACTATTCAATGACAGCAGTAGTACACTTGTTCAAAATACATACTGTATGTAATTATATGCATTTAAAGTGTCAAGTAGTATAATCACTAAACCAAAACTGGAGTTGAGATGCTGTCATCCACCATAAATGATAAAAACACTAAAAGTAGTGTTTAACAGTGTGGTGTTATGTGCAGCCTGGTTTTGCTGGTCAGACGTCAGTGACACGGCACTCTCATGCAGCCTCACAGCTCCACCTGTGGGGCAGAGGGTGAAGCTGAAGGGTCAGAGAAGACAGAGTGAGTGGTGGAGGGGGAGAGCAAACATACTCCCTGAGCTCCTTCCTCCTCCTCCTCCTCATCCTCCCCTCTGAGCAAGATGAGAGGGGGGGCCCGCGAGGCGTATGCCCTTTTCAGGGAAGGACCGCTCTTCTGTTGCTATAGTAACAGAAGGGCGGAAAATAGGAGACATGAAAGAGGAGATGTAGAGCTGTATGAGAACAAATAAAACAGAATGACAATGATAGAGGATGACGGAAACAGGAGAAAAGTACTGTAACTGCAGAGGGAATCTGTAAAACTGATTGTTTTACTGTAAATAATAAAAAGATGAGGAGTCCATAAAACACCGACTGAAACTGACAGAGAGAACAGACAGGGTACATGGTGATGACACTGTCCTCAGTGTGTGTAACCAGACCAGAGTCAGCAGTCTGTAGCTGTTAGTGTACCTGTCTGCAACTAAGCTATTCTGCGTCATCTATTGGCTGATCTGTCTGCAGGCATTAGGACTGGGACTCTTACATCACTGTGCTGTGCAAAGTCAGGTCATTAGTGTTCAAACTGCTGCATTAATGTTGGAGATCTGGAAATGTCAGGCTGTTCAACTTTAGCATTACGCAGAGTTTTCTACTGCCTCCAATGGCATTTTAAAAAGTAAAAGTGTGTGATTGAACATATCATGGTGCAGTTAATGAGAAAATACACTTCTCTGTGCGTGTGTAACAGATGTTAAAGACCATACCAGGGTAACTCCAGAGAGGACCTCCAGCAAGGATATTAAGTTGTGTCCATCCCTCAGGTCTTCATACAAGTCTGTGATGTGCTTCCTCACCTGAGAGAGAGATAAGAAAGGGAGCGAGGAGAGGAGAGGAGAGGAGAGGAGAGGAGAGGAGAGGAGAGGAGAGGAGAGACAAACAGAGAGGAAGTTAATTCCACACTCCAATCATCCCTCTGTTGACTCAACACTGTTGACATCTGTCAGGCCGATTGCCCCACAGCGGACAGGGCTGGTGACAGCGGTTGCCGGGTCAACAGAGACGAGGCACCAGCTGCGGCCCCTCATCTCTGTTGCCATGACATTACTTCGACGCCTGGGGGGTGGCGGGTGTTTGTTATCGGTGGCGAGTGCTGCTGACACGGTGACTCAGCAGCCTGACTGAGGCGTGTGATCAGCATCAGAGCTTGTTTTGTTTCAAAGTGGGACACTCACAGAGAGAGACCGTGAACAGTGGCTAAAACATTATGACAAGTGAACTGAAAGAATGAAACGACTGAAGACACTTAACCAACCTGTCCCCAGTCTCACATTATACTGTTATTTTGACTCTTTAGTTTCAGGCTGTTGAGACGTGCTGCTGATGAGAATAAATCTAAATGTTCAACTACAACAGATGTTAGACCAACCTAATTTTCTACAAGGTTATGGCTGGAAACTGTAATATAAAGATGAGAATGGAAGAATTAGGAAACTGTATAAAAAAAAACACAATTTAGTTTAAACAACTCAATTCGAACGTGACTGAAAAGAGGCTGTTTGTGAACAATTAGCTTGTTTTCTACACAGACTGTTTCAAATTGTGAAAGAAGGACTTTCACACCATAAATAGATGCAGAAAGGAAAAGAAGCATCGGTCCAAAGCAACAGAATAGCTTTTCAATTGTAAACAAACTATGTCAATGATGCTTTCTTCACCAGAAAACAGTCAGCGGACAGCGAGGGAGGTTGGCATTCGACAAAAGGTCAGATGCTCCACGGAAAGTGCTTCCAAATCAGTGCTACAATAATGCAGACTCACCAAGGAAACAAAGGACACACACATATACCTGCATTATGATTTTCCTGTTTCACACTGCACCTACTGAACAGTTCTGCTGCAGTCCTGGCCTCAGGACAAGACGCTGTACTACCACCTGTCACCAGAAGAGGGCAAGATAGTCACGAGAGTGGCCTGAAAGCCTGAGCTGCTCTCACCTCTCAACTCTTTGTGCTAAGATCTTCTACAACATTACGTAAGACTGAGGCCAGAGCTAAAAAAAAAAAAAAAAAAAGTCAATCTTTGGCTTCATACTATAGCGTCAAAACTAACAACATCCCTCCATTTATCCTCAGTGAACCCTTTTCTAATGCTGCTGCTGTCTATTTTTCTTTGTCATCGCTCCTATGTGTCAGATTCTCATCCTTCTGTTGTTCTGTGCGAGATGACATCAGTTGATCTTGAAGGGAGCTGATGAACAATAATTAAATGACATCAAGAAATGGTTTATCCAACACTGACTGGAAACGAGGGGCCGTTTGTGCCTAATTATGTCTCTCTGTGTCAGAGATTGATTTGGTTCCAAGTGAGTCTGAATGAGTCGATGACGTGATGTTTATTATCACTTTACTGGAAACTCACTGCAGTGAAATCAACCTAAAAATATAGTATCCTTCATTTCAAATAGCTCACCTAAACTTTGCTTTACATGTACTAACTGGTCTGTTTCATGAGCACGATTCTGTTGATGCATGTAGGTGCACATGTTCTTGAACCTGAAATAAACAAAGCTTAAAGTGACTTGTTTGACTTTAAGGCTACTACATTAAACACAATGTCACATAAGCTGCTCATCGAACAGAGGTGTTTATTTCTCCCACTGGTGTCTAAAGATGGCCCATCACGCAGTCAGGATTAGCAGCCTACGCTAGACTCTCATTTGTTATTCTAGCCATTTAAAAATATACACAAAGAGAATTTCAGTTTTGTGTCAGTGGATTTAAAATCGCTCTCTACTACCCAGCTGAGTTCTTAGATTGTTATTTTGTGACATTTTGGTACAAACAGGATGTTTTTTCTGTGTCTTAAGGGATGTTGCTCACACAGCCAGCTGTGTCTGATGAGTAGCGACGGCAGCTGTCAGATGCCTTTGGCACTAAAGCATTTGGAGCTAATGTGAAGGACCGGAGCACCTGGGTAAATGGAACTGAACTGCTATGAAACACTGAACCCAAATCTGGGTCACGCTACATTTGGAGTATAGTATAGTATAAGTATATAAACGGGGTTCAGCAAATACAGTAGGATGTAAGAATAAATGACTGCAAGTATTCAAATGCCAGTTAAAAATGTGACTGCTGCTTAACGTAACTGTGAGATGAGACAAACCAAACACAGAACCGGGTTCTAGTGTTGATTGTCTGATAGAGTAGTTTAATGCACATAACTGAATAGATATAGTTCTTTTTTATTGTCCTATTTATGAGTAATGTCATCGCTACTGTTATTTCTGCTGCTGTAACACTGCAAATATCCCCACTTAATGAAGGTTTATCTTGTCTTAGGTTAACTTAACAGGCTAAGAATTACATAGATGTTTGTTTTTGTCAATGCTGTCAACAAAATGCACATGCACTTTTTGCTAAATCAGCCCTTATACACACTTATTGTTGCAATGTTCCTCATTTATTAAGTTATCTGATATTTAAGCAGACCTGAAAATATTTATAAAACAAATTTACTAAAACGTTTTTTAATGTAAAGAAAACCGTAGACTTAGGCACATGGTGCAAATAACTTTAACCACAGCAGAGCGTTTAATGAGTTGAAAGTGTTTTCATCACGCTTGAAGAACAACGCCATGTTTTACAAACAATCTATGAGATATTAACATGTTGAATTATGAAAGTCAGCAGCTGATGTGTTGCACCGTAGCTTCTGCAGCTGTAGCTCATTACAGTTAAAGATGAACACAAATACAGACAGACTGAATTTGGTTAAACATCGTGTTCTCCTGCCGAGCTGCAGTGCTGCTGACGGTTCTTCTTTGTGAACAAGCTCCTGCCTCCACCTGACTTCGTAATCTGCAAACACGGGATTTGTCCTCATTGTGCCAACAGCCTGCTGGGTCAAAGTGTGTCAGTAAGTGTCAGCAGGTATTTTTGAGGCTAATTTTTATATTGGCCCGAGGTTTGCACTAGACACACACACATACCTGTTCACACTCAGCACACCTGAGCTGCCAAAAATAATCTGTCAAATGAGGCATGCACTGAGCAAACAGGAAACAAGGAGCGATGATGTCACCCAGCACCTGTCTGTCTTTATCTCCTTATCCTGGTTCTTTATCTTTTAATGTCTTTTCTCTTTGGTCTCCGGAGTTTATTTTCTATTACGTCTTTCTTAATCTTTCCTCCCTTTTAGCTCTGTTTGCTCTGCTCGTGTTTGTCTTTAAATCCCAGCTGATAGGGCGGAGGTTAGTATAACCAGTACTGGCAAAGAGTCAGTAGATGAAGCGAAACACAGACGTTTCACCCTCCTGCACAGTGTTGGGACATATTATTCATATATAAGTAAATAATTCAACACACATCAGAGTTGTTTTTCCCACTCTTTCACGTGCTATTCATGTTTTCATGTCATCTTCCCTTTGTGTGTCGCTCTCCCTCCTAGCTCCCTGTAACTGTAAAGGTCAGTAGTTTCTTTAATAAATGCAACTGTAGATTGCGTCTGTGCTGGCTGACTGTCCAGCTGTGTACATGAGGAAATGTGCAGTGCAGGGGAACAAAAAAAGAGGGACAACATGGAAAAGAAGTTTTTTGTAAGATGCTTTGATGTTCTGCTCTCATGCAACAGAAAACACAGGAAAAAGCTTTAGAACAACATCTCATTGAAAATTAATGGAACCTCCACTTCCAGCACTGACGAACTGTCCCGTCCCTCCTGCTGCTCTCATCTTTGACCTACATTACAGTCAGTGGCTGGTCAGACAGTGCCAGCTGATATACAGTTACAGCCACATGCTGAGCTCTGTGACAACAGTTGCTCCAGAGTTATGGGGTCAGACCGACGCTTCATTCCCAGGTCATGTGACAGAAATACTGCACATACTCCTCTCCTCAGAGACTGTACTGTCTGTGTGTGAGTCACATACTGTGCATATTGTACCATATGGATGTGACAGAAGTGGCAGGTGTATGCAGATGTAATAGTCACATGTATGTAGAGAAGCAATAGTGATAGCAAACTAGTGATAATAAATTAAATCTCTTCCAGTTTGATTATCTTCAGGAACAAATTCCCCTCATGCAGCTTTTTAATTGATGCTTTGATATGATTTGAGAGATGTGGGGTTTTACTGTGCATCATTTCCTTTACTGTGAAGAGAAGAAGTGTAGATCTTATTCAGCAGCATGTCTCAAAGCTGCTTTATGCAGCTGCATATTCATATTTAATTCATGTTTCTTTATTGATGCTATAAATGCAGCACTCATCACAACTAAAATACTGACTCAATAAAGACAATCTCTTATTTAATATTTGTGTTTTATCCATTAATCCATTCTCTTAACCGCTTGTCCACCCAAGGGTAACTCCCGCTGTGTTTTATTAACAGTCTTATATTCAAAACTGCTATTTAACATTTATGCTAAGACTTCCTTTACTTTATTCACCGCTTTTTTTCTCTCTGCTAACCACTAGTGAGGTGCGAATGCAGCAACATTTACCAAGCTGTGACTTTAGAGACATTACTGGACGGTGATGAAGCAAACAGGCAAAATGACCCAGACAGATGCCGATTTATCGATGCAACAGTGCAGTCTGCTCCTCAGACACATTAACTCTGGTCAGTACATGCTGGACTGACGAAACCAGTCTGAGCTCAGAGAAGTGGAGGAGGAACAAACAGATCAGCAGGAAGTGTCCTCATAAATAAATATAGTCATGAGAGATATAAATGGGTCCTCATGACCTGACTGACACATACTGATTGATAAAGCTAATCGGCTAAATGCTAAAAGACACTTGCCTTTTAGGCTTCTTATCTGGTTTCTTTAGTATATGTAGCATCAGTAGGATTGAGTCAGACAAGAAAATGAATCCTGTTCAGGATACCAGGACACCTAGAAGGACTTTTTTTTTATTATTATACTCCTGTTACAGCAGCTTTACCACAAACAGTCCAGCTCTTTTACGAGACCTTTAATTTCACAGATTTTTAGATTTTCAAATTATTGTTATCTAAGAATATATAAGAGGTCAGATTAGAGAAACTTAATTGTAATCTATAAAGTGACACAACTCACTACTGATGACATGACTAGGAGAGGAGAGGATGTTGGTTGTGCTGATCTGTGTTGATTTGAGAAAACAAACCATCATTTAATATAAAATAAACCATAAAAAGCAGCCAAGCTTTTACTCAGTCAGCACATTTCATACCAGCAGAACCTGGTGACACATACCTTGATGAGATGCTTGTTGACCCACTTTGTGAAAGTTTTCTTCTGCACCCGATCCCGCTCATCTGAGGAAATAAAGAGACAGAGGAGGCAGGTTAGTTACATAATCTGAATTTCTGTAATGATTCACTGAATTATACAGATTAAGAGGTCACTGCTCTGAGTGTTTCTAAAGAAAAGTCACATACACACAGACACAAACTGTGGTAGCAGGCTACATAGGTTTACTCCCTTTAACCCCCAGTGTCAACTTTTATTTTATAAACTAAAATAAAAGATACTAACAACACATTCTTATCCATCACACAACTCCAGAGAAGAAGGTGAATGGAGAGTTGAGATTCAGTTTTATCAAGATCCCAGGTGTTGCTATGCGGCACAGAGTGGACAGGTCACACGTAACTACATGACTGTAGTCTAAAGTAAGTGCCCAGAACAGTCACAACAGACAGTCTTCTTCCCAGTCACTACATGTCTCTTATCTTACTCAGCTCTAGTGGAAAGAAGTATGAGACCTGCTGTAAAGACAAACACTTGGCTGAGACCTGGGGAAAGTTCTGTGAAGTCATGAATAACAACTCAGGGTCCAGTTGATAAGAAGCTCTATCTCTACAAACGCGACCCCTCGAACAGTTAAGCTGACTGTACTACACGTTTTACATGGACGACTTCGCACTGACTTAATAATAAAGCTGAAAACATTTATCTTATTCTCCATTATTTCCTGTTTCTGTTCTAAGATCCCTCCCTTCTTTTGCTCATGTCCAAAGATCTGACCTGGACAGAGGAGTGAGGCAGTCCGGCCAGGAATAGAGGCTGATGCTGAGCCACAACTGTGATATCGTCCCCCCTCAACACCACCACCTCCTCCACACTAACGGAGCCTCTCTTCCTATCCAGCCTCTCTCAACTCATATCAGTCTGTCTGGGAGAAAACACAGACCTGCTCCGCTTTTCCCTTCCCGCCTTTCTCTTAAATAGTGAACTTCCTGCTGGAAAGAAAGTTCGACATCTTTACGAGAGAAGTTACATGTTCCTAAAACATCGTCAGTCGGTAATATGTATATTAAAAATTATTAAGAGAAAAAGAAAAAGTCTAAGTATTTTTAGATATATTTATTTAAATGTCATATTGTCAGTATTATTTCGTATGAGCATAAATGTTCAGATCACAAGTTGAATATGAGCTAAAACTAAAAGAAGAAGCTTTTTACTTCATAGAAAGACAAATCAACAGCTGAGTCAGAAAAAGATTTTCCCTCCAGTCCGTCAAACAGATTCAGCTCCAGCCAATCAGATGTCTCCTGCAGGTACGTTTCTTTCTGCCAGTTGTTTATCAGCTGCTATGGTGAGGCCGGGGAGATGATGACAGGTGGTATCACTTCCTCCTTTAGAGTCAGGGTTATCTTTCTCTATCTCTCTCCCACAACCACACCTTTAGAAACACTCAACGCATTTCCACAGAATCTTTGTAAACTGCTGCGACACCTACAACTGCCTGGCTTTAAAGTTAGAAAGGATTTCCACGGATTAACTCAAATATCTCAACTGGATAAAACTCAAGTTCAATCTCGACACACAGACACAGACAGAGTGACACACTTAGGAGTTTACATAAAGGTCAAGCCCCCAGGCAGAGAACAAAGATTTCAACATGCTCTTGCAAAAGAGTTTCAGCAGTGCAAAACGCCTTGCTGCCCAAACCTGCAAGAGTAGCTGAGCAAGTTAGGCCAGAAGAAATCCTCAGACTTTTAAATGTTATTACACCTATATTAGTCAACCACACTGTGCTACACACCCCTTATCATGTCTTTCAAGATAAATCAGGTTCAGCTAGGTGCGATGATGGTGCTTCGTGTTTACAGAACAGAAAATTGCAGACATGAGAAGAGTTGAGGTATGCGAGTGACAGCCGGGGAAAGGCGCTCATTCATCTACAGAACAGGGCTTTGTTAAGATGTACACACCCCCCTTCCATGCTGTCCGAGGTCAACCAAACACAGACACCACACACTGAAGTTTCACCCTTTGCGCTGGAACCCGCAGTGATTAACAGAGACCACATTTAGCAGAACTGATGTCACCAGTGTGTGCTCAAACAGGAACTGTTTAAACACACAGTGCAGCACGTGCTGACAGGAGTCAGTCTGCATCGGCAGCAAGTAAACAACAACTGCAAACACTGTATGGATAAGGTAGAGAGCATGTGTACACACACACACACACACTTGTTTGGACACACACTGACCTGCACAGCACATGAGTGAATACAGGTGAGCGTTGAGGTGACATTCATTCCTGTAGTCAGGCCACATAGTCCACAGCTCTGTTTGTTCTCCTTCTCTAATCAGAGCTTCATTTGATGCTAATGGTGCATAATCCAAGACTGAAGGTAGATAAATATAGCAGTAAGACGTCTCTGGCAACAAGCTGCCTCCACGTATCCAAAGGGGAAATCTTCAGGGTGAGAGTGAGCCACCAGCAGGCAGCAGTTTGACAAGTACCGTCTCTTGCCTTTGCTCTTGGGTTTAATGTCTCTGTGGTTCACCCATTCCCTCTCTCCTGAAGCCCTGTGGTCGCCATGTCAGCCTCTCTAGGCGGGCCTACTCCCTCTGTGCCTCGCACTCTGACACACGTGTGTGTCAAAGTCAATGCACCGCCTCCCCTCGTCTGTTCAAAAAGGACGGCCTCCCTCCCTCACTGTTCACTCCTTCAGCTCACCAGTCAGTGGCACTTTCGTTCTCTCTCTGTCGTTCTCGAGCTCGACAGTCTGACAGAGGCTCTGCAGAGCTGCAGAGGTACTGGCTCTGTTTATCTTTTATCTGTTTTCTTTCTAGAATACTTTTCTCTCCTCTCTCTCTGTAGGTAAGTGACTCTCCTCGCTGACAGGGAGGATCTTAAGAGAGTATTTTCTTTTTTTAGTTGCCTAGAAGAGACAGGTGATTTAGGGTAAATCTACATTTTCATGTAACAATAAGAAGCATTCTCTGGTTTTGCCAGAGTAGATCTGTTGCAAAATCAAAAAAGAAGAACTTTTTATGTCTTGGTTTTAAAAAAGCTATTCTCATCAAGACTTTAAACTCTTAAACTTTAAGTATCAGAAGTTTCATTTGAGATTGTGTATTTCACTTATAGATGCCAAAAGCATTCGAAAACAAAAGAACAGCCTGTTCTGGCTCACTGTTCAAACTTACACACTCTTCTCACTCAGGTTGACATAAACCAGATGTAGCAACTCTCTGATAGCTTCATTTCCTTGCCTTTATCCTGCTCCTTTTCTCACGTTTCCTTTCCCTAAAGGGTGAACACAAACATCCCAGCTTTCTATTGTAAGACAGTCAAGAGCCCTGAGGCTTTTCTGCTCCTAGCGCTGCAGCTTTCTCATGAAAAGTGAGGAAGAGCCAGTGACTTGGGTTGAGATGGACTTTGGTCTCATCAAGAGAGGCCTGGTGGACTCGTGACTCTATTTAATTCAATAGAGAAATACAAACCAGGCCAAACAGCGTAATTCATTTCATTACAGCATGTGTCTGTGTGTGTACAACAGAGACAGGAGATGACAAGGGCGTGCTGAAGAAAAGCTTTGGGGTGCAGACAGCGAATGAGCTGCCTGCTGCTGAAAGCATCATCCAGTCTTGAGAAGAACATCCACTGTCCAGATCTGCTATCTTTCACAGCTGACAAACTTAACTCAGATTTTCATGAAAGCGGTCATCCTCCCTCCTGACTTGTACGTTGTCGTCTCTCAAAATAGCTCTGCCAAACCCAGAGAGCACCCACGCAGTTTTAAATTATTTCAGCTCAGTCATGTTTTTAAAAAAGAAACAAAAATCAGCCGTGTGGAAGCAACGGGCCTGCAGGAGCTTAAAGCTTAGCTATGACCTCTGAGTCCAACTACAGTCCTTAGACATGCCCAGAGGACGGCTGATATGGCTGAAGAGTGTGTGTGTGTGTGACAGTGACTCGCACACTCCCACAGTCACAACAAGCTCAGAGTAACATAAGCTCCTCCTCCTCGTGTCCCTCTGTGTGATCCACAAACGACGTCACTCCTTTATCTCTGTCCCTGCCTCGTTCGGGTCCTTGTCTTCGTTATGTCCTCCTGCCGTCAGATTCTTCTGCACCTTCTTGCTTCCACAGTGAAACTCTCCTCTCTTTCCATCTCTCTGAGAGCGTCAACACTAACACCAGACGGAGCTTACGCCTCTAATACGACACAGCGTGCTTATCCCTCTCTCGCTCCTTCTCTCCTGTTATCTCCTCTAATCTCCCTCACGCTCCCTCTCTTGTGCCTCGTCTTCCGGTGCTCTGGTGTCCTCCTTTGACTCAATTACAATTAGGAGTGGGATGGATGTTTCCATGTGTCCTCCTTTTCCTCCATTCTCCACTTCAACGCGTCCTCCCCCCTTTTTCACTTTCTCTTTCAGTTTCCCAGGCTGGCGCCCACGGTTCATTTATCCTCCTCCTCTCTGGTCACACTCAGAGTCTGGCACCAGCCTTCATACTCTTTCGTTCTTCTTATCCCTTTTTCTCTCATAGCCACCAACGCTGAATGCTAAATACTTGTAAAGCAGCACTAATTCACACCCCATCAGCAAATCAGCTGAATAGAAGAGATGGATGTTTGTGGGACATTTAAGCTGAGCTGCAATTTCCAGTTTGAAATCTTACACATCCAAACTTTCTTTCTCTCTGCTTAGCAGCTAATATGTCCCAATTACACACTAACCAGCAATCCAGGGTTAGCCACGAGCCCCGTGATCAGATTAGGATCAGATTCAATCTGCCCTCCTGTGGCCACAAAGAGAAACCTGATGGCTTGAATTGAGCAACACACAAACACCTATACATTTACAACGTGCATAATGTGTTATAATATTATAACTCATTATTATATATAATGATAATAATAATAATGTTTTGCATCATTATGCATTTTCTTTAAAATATTGCCTTAACTTTATTGATGAATCATCAACAAAAAAATAGAGCTTTTACACAATCTTATTTATCTGTATACCACATGAAAGCAATGTTAGTTATAAATATTCTCACTAATGTACTTTTGATTTTAAATGATTGGATCGAAAAGCACCTTTATACATAAATCAAGTTTTTTTTCTTTCATTTTCTGATATTTTTATATGGAAGAAATAGAGAATACATTTTTTACAACCTTCTACAGTGATAAAATCAGAGATTATCACCATCACACACTTCAGAGGGTTATGGTCTTGAACTGAAAGCAAAGCTCAGTGTCCAATAATGTCTTTTAAAATGAAAGATTAACCAGATGATCGCCTATAAGGGTAATGATTTTAAAATAGAGCCTGGTTAAACAGAAGCTGTAGTAATTTTAAACCCATAAACCACCACGATTCATCTGTTGTGTAAACCGCAACATGTTCATATTGTGTATAATGATACAAACTCTCACACCACTGTGAAAAGCCCAGTTTCCTGTGAACGAGCACACCCACACACACACACACCCCCACACAAACACACACACACCCACACAAACACACACACACACCTAGAACCTAGAGACAAGATCATACAAGTGAGTAAACATGAAAGTCAGGTTTGATGTTTGAGTAAAGTCTCACAATCAGTCATTAGTCATGGACACAGCCCTAAAACTCATTATGAGAGAAGCACACATTTTAATGATTTAAACTAACTGCAGTACCTGAAGTTATATCTGACTGTACCAACTGTAAATTATGTAAAGTAAATTTCCCACATGTTGTATAAGACTCTTGTTCTTGTATTACAGAACAGTACAAATACATTAAATACTCTTTCCATGTTACTGTTACTTGCTACAATAATTAACTCTCACATTTAAAATGCTTTGCAGGATTTTTTACAGCAACAATCACTGCTGAATCCGCTGCCCTCTCAGCACCGATCAACCTTATTGATCTGCACCATTATGTCATGCTGGATATTTCCTCCCTTGATGAACCCCAGTCAATCATTGCATTCAGATAAAATCAGACTCATGTCCCAAGTTAACCTTATCTAGTTATGATGACTAATCAAGGATTTGACTCAATTGTTCCACTGTACCAATGCAAACACTACGGCTTACTGAGCTAAGGTATAAAGGTCAGTACACATCGTGTCCAAACTGC
Source organism: Anabas testudineus (assembly GCF_900324465.2). Taxonomy (NCBI): domain Eukaryota; kingdom Metazoa; phylum Chordata; class Actinopteri; order Anabantiformes; family Anabantidae; genus Anabas; species Anabas testudineus. Next base: position 4,823,987 of record NC_046620.1, read on the forward strand.
TGCATAATGAATATTTGTGTGAGACTTTGAATAAGTGCTTCATCATTAAGGATAAATATTTAATGCATTAGAAATCTGGTGTTAGATCAGTCTAGTTTAGCAATAGCTATGAATACTTAGACACATGAGTGGACTGCGCTGCAAAGTGGACACACAGAAGCTCGTTGTTTAGTGTAGAGCATGGAGCTATAAAAACAAGCGAGATCTGGCCACGTAAGCAGCCCAAGACAGGCACAGACTCCAGTCTCCAGGTTGAATTACATAGATGTGACTACACCATTTAAAAGTACATGACATATAACAGCCTTTCTCTATAAAGAGCCAAATATGGAAGATTCAGCACCACTGACTCACTGGAGAGGAAGATCAGACAAAAAGCCTGAATAAAAACCTGCAGCAGGAGATGAAGCAGGGGAAACCTATCCATTCACACTAAATCAGAAAACAGGAGGTGACACACTGCTGCAAGCTAGGACCACTTTAGAGTCATACTAACTACTGCACAAACTATTTCATGCAGATCTTGAGCCTAAATGCAGAAGCTGACACACTAACCGTAAAGTGAAGTATCTATTACATAAATGATGCGATAGACGAGGTGGAGCCTAAACAGGAAGTGCATGGTGCTAAAGTTAAAATCTTCCCCTTCTTCAGCGAAGAGGAGAGAAATTATAGCTGCAGCAGTGACAGAGAAAGGAAACGGAAGAGAAAAGTGTGCAGCATGTAGCACAGCACTCTGGACAGAAACATGCGAGCTGATAGTTTTACCTGTATCAAAAACGGGGAGACGTCGATGGCGGCGACAGTAAAACCAAAAACCAGCTGCTGTCAAGAAGTGAAAAGTCACCACCAGGATGGGCGTAATAACTGCAGGGTCTGTTAGAAAGTCCATTTTGTCTCACAAAGACCAGGAATGTTACTCCAAAAAACGTTTTCACTGCAGGCTTCACATACAGGTAAACTCCCAAAATCCATAAAAGAGACTTTTCCAGACGCTTGTGATTTAGAATGTGTCACCAGAATCATCAGGTTCCTTCTTCTCCTTTCACTTCTTCAGTTTTGACAAACAAAAAACTCACAACAGCGCAAAAAGACTTTCAACAGTGCAACTAAAAAACTTCTGAGTCCTTCTCTCCATTAGATGCCCTCCCTCTCTCCCCCTCATGCCTCCTCTCTCTCTCTCTCTCTCTCTCATTCAGCTTCTCTGACACTAACTGTGAATTCCATTCCCCTGAAACAAGCAACCAGACTGTAGCCGTTGCTCAGTGCACCGTTAGAAAACCAGTAAATAAATGATATGGGACTAAAGACGGAAATGTGCATGCGTGTTTAAATATGATAGAACTATGGTTTCCTCATATTCCGGAGGAAACCACATGGGAGAAACCCACATGCTCGTCCTTCTTGAATGTGTATTTCAATTTTAGAACGTCATTTTATATATTTGTGTGTAAGGATGTTACACCAAGTTACACATACAGTGAATGTCCTTTGTGCGTGTGCAGTTTGTGGATGGTTTATGAGAGCGTGTATTTGTGTGTTTACCTCTGTTGCTATGGGTGAGCAACACATCCTGGCTGTGATATGTAACGGCTATCTTTGAATGTCGGCTGCTGACTGTGATGGTGTGTTTAAAATCTTTAGGCGATGAGGTGATCCTTGTGTGTGTGTGTGTGTGAGTGTGTGTGCATGTGTTTGTGTGTGTGCATTTTGGTGATGAAGGCATGATTCAGCATCATTCAGACAAAAGACTGGAAGGCAGGGGGTCTTCGAGTTACTCTCGCCTCGCAGAGAATCTTCAGTGTGTGAGTGTGTGGTAAATTTATCAGCTCAGCTCTGAAAGCCACGGACATTTTAGTCCTAGCAACCTCGAGACAAAACAATACACAGCCCATTGCTGTTAGGGGAATAACCTGAGCACCAAACTTCACTCACTCTTATGGCTATTTAACTGTAATACATTGATTTAAAAAATGGGTCACTTATCACCAGAGAACATCAATAATCTGATAAGGAGCTAATGATGTAGCACACACAAAAAAAAAAAGAAGGCCGTGTGGATATTTCAAGATGGCAGTAAAGCATTTCTTAATTATTAGTAATTTCCTGATCACCACAATTACCAGTTAACATGAGATAATGGAGATGTGATCCTGATGCCAGCTGTTTGTCCGGTGCTATGCTAACCCTGAAGCTCAGATGGTGGCTGCACACTCACACAGATCTAGTTTATCCAGACTGCTGTCTGTCCTAAAACTAAACAAAAAGAAAAGAAAAGAAAACTAACTCTACCACAAGTATTAGTATTAATGAAATTAATTGTTTAAGTGCAACTGATTTCCTGTTGCCACCCTATTGCAGACATCCCATCTCCTCTGGGAATTCTGGGAGTCTCCCACATATTAATAGATGCTTATGAATCACATAATTATAATGTCACTAAATCTGATATATCCTATTCTTGTTGTAAGAGGACCTGTTGCTGCCTTGTGCACATTCTGTAACACTACGTCTATATACAGTAGATTAACATAGCATGATCTGCCGCTGTCAGCAGCAGCTCTAGTACACTGCGTGCAAGGCATTCAGGGACAGTACAGAGTGTAGGTCATCTGTGTTTCAGATGTGATCAGAGCCCAATAGAGAAAACCCCCCTATTAATTTGTCCAGGCTGAGATGTCTGCTGTTCAACTCTCATTACATTACTAATGAAACAAAACTAAACTAATAAACTAATAAAAATTGTTTTCAGAATGACCATCCATTAATGGTTTCTAATAAATGATGCATTTGCATGTGTAAACTTAAAGACTGACTGAGGAACAACAAGGACACAATGAGTGAAAAGTGAGATGAGAGTGAAGAGGAAACTTAGCAACCACATGTCTCCTGTGGTTGACTGACTGAGATGTGGCCACTGTGGGGCAGAAGAGACCAGCACGTGTGTGTTCGGCTGCAAACGTTAACACTCAAACCACAGAGATCACTCTCGTCAGGTGTCACATCTAGCACCAAAACCACCAGACAGCAGTGATCTTTGTGTTCACATAGACATCCTGAATTTTACTACTTTATTAACTGTTGGTTTTAACTGTATGTTTCTAAACTTTCACATAAAGCAGGAACAATGTCTACTTTGTTTAATCCCTGTTCATGATTTTAATGTTTTAGTAAGTGTTCTTCAGTTTTTATCTGCATGGATTTTTGGTATGAAGTATCTCTAGTGGATTTCATGTCATTATGAACATGTTTCATCATCTGTGCTCACAATAAACTCATCTATTTGTGTCACAGACACCTCTAAAAATAAATCATTTGCAACTGTGCAGCAACGTGAGTACACCGTCTTCTTTCTTATTGCTAAATGCACACAGGCAGAATTAAATGCTGCTGTTGCGTCTGCCTGCTGTCTACCTCTGTATGTGTATATGTCAGCTTTCAAGGTCAAGAGGTCAGGGATTCATATCCTGCCCCCCTGTGCAGAAAATGCTGCGCCTGGAAAGCCACAAACACAAACACACACACACGCAACCAGGGTCTATAAAAGCCCCAGGATGATGTCAGCCTGCAGTACAGCCTCAATACAAGAGGGAGGAAAGAGAAGAAGGAAGATGGAGGGATAAGAAAAAAGATGGAAAACAGAGGCAACAAACAACAGGAGAGGAAGAGAGAAAACACAGGCTTGCTGTTATATTTGCTGTTTGAGTTGGAGAGTGAATGACTCTTTTCATTCAGATACCAGAGAGAGAAATCTCAGACTCACATGTTAAAAAAGAGAGAATAACAACAAAGGCACAAAAACACATTCAGGCTTCTCTGACTGATGTGTACAGTCTCAGTACTGTCTCTGCTTTCACTATATTAACATAATATAATCCATCTGCTGCCATTACCCCCAAAAGCCCTTATAGTGCAATCAAAGTACAGATAATTACATGTAGATATACATCACACTGCTCTATTTGTCTATATATGATGCATCTATTCATTATCATGTTTCCTGGCAGATTTAATGCTGTAGACTGTCTCTCCCTCCCCCAGAACAGCTCAGTTCTCCCAGTCAGCATCCTTTTCATCAATAGCCTGTATACAATGAAGGTCACCCTGACACACACACACAAAGTAGTATGGTAGTATAGTAGAATAAAGCACACACACACACACTTACATAAATAAACTGCACTTTAATGCACAGAACATTTGCACTTTCCTTTGCCTGCAAAGTAATAAATGACTCTCCTCACACAGACACACACACAAAGCCGAGTGCACGCAGAGCTAAACTATATTTGCATATTGAATTAGACAGCTAGTTCTTGTGATAACGTCCCCTTCCTCTAGATTTTTGTCTTCTAAATTATCTGAAACATGCCTTTCCTCTGTCTCTGAACCTGATGGATGACATAAGACTACTTCTACTTGATGTAAGAAAGACGAAACTGGCTGATAAAGCTGTTTTGGATCATCACAAAGTATTGAAACACATAAAAATTTCCCAGCAGTGGAAGTATTATGCCAACTGCAGGAGGAAACAGGAAAAAAATAATATGTTGCTAAAGGGCAGAAGGGAGGATGAGCCGTGAGAGCAGGATAGGGAAAAAGAGAGAGTGACGTAAGAGTGATGAATCCTCTAACCTTGGACTTTCACGTCCTCATAGCAACAACTTTGGATCATCTCCTCTCTCACCCAACACCTGGCAGAGTGAACTCAGTCACCTCTGCATTTCAAACCAGGTCCTACCTATGCAAACATCTTCTACACTCTGCAATATTTTTAGAAAAACAAACTGTAATACTGTAATAATAAGATAAAATGTCCATGTAACACATCTAATGGTGCAACAATCATTACGGTCTGCCATTAGGAAAATGCTTTAAAGTAATTTTCACTGATAAAGTCCTCGATCTGAATCAGCTAGTGAGATAAAGAGTTACTGTAGAGCTGTGAGCCAGCCCTTTTCTTTATTCTATGAATAAAACATATATTGTGAGGCTCCAGTGGCCACACAGCTGCATGTGGTGTGACCGTGACACATGTCCACTGCCTGTCAGCCTCCCACACTGTTCCCCACCAGCTCTGTGACCTCTGACCTCTCCAGCATAAACACTTCCCTTCTGGCAACTCTGTTGGCCGCCAGAGTGCTGACCTGCTATTGTGGGGCTGAGTCGTTCAGACACCAGCACCAGGAAGGTGGTACAAGGTGGATGTAGATGAGAGGAAGCAAATACTTGTTGTGCAGTTTGATAAAATATTTCTGCTGCAGTGAGCTGAGTTCACTGAGGCACCTGGCTGCCTGTTACTGTCTGTTCAGCTGTTAAACTACACACTGTCAAATTCTTTCTGAGATCCTGAAACACGGATTGTAATTTTTAACGATTAACGAGGAGTTGTAATTGTGTTTTACAATTAAAAACACTTGATATATAATCTGCAGGGGAAGTAAGAGCCACTTTGAAAGGCATCCAAGCTTGGAGCCAAAGTGAGAAACACTGTTCCCCTGCAGTTTCACACAACGCAGTTAGGGGGCAATCAGGATCCAGTTACAGAGCAGCAGGGTTCAATAGCCTCCAGTGTTGCAGCATTGATTTTCTAACATCTTAATCAGCAAAAACATGAATAAGAAAGTGAAGTCTTGGACTAAAGTCGAGTAAACTTGTTTTGCTCATATCTGCACTTTGTTTGTGATGTCCAAACCTTTCAGTCTGTTAACTTTGGTTACTGATTCACTGGTACCATAGGTTACCAGACTGACATACAACGAACAAATGTCAAAAAAACTCTCACCAGAGACATTGTGGGAAAAAAATTTATAAACTTAAATAGCCTAAGATGACAACACAGTCACTGGAACATTCACACACAGACAAATGGACGTGGCATCACTGGGTCAAACACGAATGTGTAATCAACCTCAGACTGTTTGACATTCGGGCTTGGCTAATCACGCGGCGAGCAGCTCCACGTCGAGGCTTCACTGACAATCTCTTAAGTGAGCAGCAGAAATTGTATCAGTCAATTACAGGTCTTCACACAGTTATAGAAAGATTGGCAGCTAAAAGTAGGCTAGTAATAGAGATAGATGACTAAAAAATATATTTATCTTAAGAGGCTGGTGGATGGTATGTGCAATCATGTGCACATACCATCCATACACACAACCTTTAAAACAACTTTCACTTTAAAGCTCATTCACATTTCATGTGCAGAGGTGCTGTCAAAGACTGCTGTAGCACAGACACACTGAACAGCACCGGTAGCAGTGCAGAGATATGTATAATATTATTATAATACCTGAGGGGATGTGCAGGACCGCACCAGAAAAACGAGGAGAGTGAGGGCTGGGCAGCTGAATCGAGCTTCATGATGGCACTTCAGTTGTAGCTTAAAGTCCGAGATTAGCTTGCAGAATATTCTTGATGTTCCTCATCATCATATAGTATTTTTGAGTGAAGGGGGACTTTAAAGTTATTCCTCAGCATGCAGCTGTTACACAACCAGTGGTAACTGATTTTTTTTATTTTTTAAATCCACTTTAGCAAGTAATACAGTGCTAGTGCCCTACAGTGCTTTTCAGTGTGAGATGAAGACATCAAAACCTCCTTGTGCTGTTACTGCTGACAGCCAAGTAAGTTATGTTTTGACAGAAAAACCAAGCGGATCACTGCACTCATTCTAAAGAGCAGACAGGAACAGAGCCAGGACTCATCAGACAGACAGACAGACAGAGAGACAGAGAGACAGGGAGCCAGTCAGTCAGACAAACAGAGATACCCTGCAATGCCATTAAGAGATTAGACGGCAGGAGAGGAGGAGGAAGAGTGGCCCCCAGATAAACTAACAAGGATAGATTAACAGGAGTTGACTTGATACACAAATACACAAAACCCAGGGCTGCTGCAGTACTACTTAGGAGATGAAGTGATGAGAGTAGGAAGTTGACCCTTCTGGACTTGAGGTCAGCTTTAAGTTAAAGTTTCCCAGCCACTGATCAACAGTAGAGTTAACATTTACTGTATTTTGTGAACGTTTCCTTCCCCTAATCTATGTATACTGAACAAAGACTGACTGTGTTCAAACCAGCCGCACTTACATTCCTTCTAGCCCTGGTTAGTCGTGTTTCTGGAAATGACAGAGGAGTTTTCTGGGTGGAGAGATGAAGCCCAGAGAGAGAAATGAATGAAACGAGGAAAAGCCCTTCAGGCAGGTGCAATGAGAGTCAAACTGGGTCACAGGCCGTGCTGCTGCTGTTGAGTCCAAAAATGTCAGGAGAACAACCATGTTTCTGGAGGCCTGAATTCCCGCATAGCAAAATTAAATTATTTGGCTGAGAAAACAGGAACAGTTCCTGGGCTTACACATCCAAAACACACACACACACACACACACACACACACACACACACACACACACACACACACAACACACACACACACACACACAACACACACACACACACACACACACACACACACACACACACACACACACAAAATACTGGCAAAGCTCTTGTTTTCTGGAAACAAAGCCCAATTACCCCCGTCCTTTCTCTCACCCTGTGTAATAAAAAGAAAAGAACAAAGACTTGAACAGTTAACATCTACGCTCTCTGGTCCCTGTAGGTCACAAAAATACACTGCTGTGGGATACAACAATATCTGATATCAACAAGATGCCTGCTTTATAATAAAATGCTACCTCAGCACTAAACACAGCAGCAACTATTGATAACTACTGGTTGATCACAATGCAGACATGCTTAAAGTTGATCATCTATAAAAACACAGGAAAGAAAGACAGATAAGGGAAAAGAATGGTATTTTCTTTTATTTAATAAAAACAAAACTTGATAAATGGGTTTATTCTTATTTCCCGTTGTTAGATGAGATGACTGTTGCCACTGTCTGCTAGCTTAGCTTAGCATACAGAGTAAATCACTGCTCACAGCCAAGTCTCAGTCCTGCACAGTCAGTCTCTGTCAGCTCCACCAGGCTCACGAGCAGCATGAAAACAGCGATGTTGACCTCTAGAGCTGTAACAGCCCAGTCAGAGCCCATCTCAGGGTAAAGGCCAAGGATCATGTTGGTGTCTGAATAGTGTGCTGACATCAGTGCAAGCATGTCAGCTAGATAATCAGATCAGATCACTTCAAATCACAGCTTAAGTTTGGTCCTTCAAAAAGTACAGACAACAACAAACACACACACACACACACACACAAATAAAGATTAATCAGACAGAGACAGAGGATTAAGATCTGTCAGCCAGGATGGCACCGAGGGTGGAGGGTGGGAAAAGAGTGAGGGGACGAGGAAGAAAGAGGAAGGGGAAGAAGAAAGAGCAATGGATTTATGACCCCGTGAGAAAAGAGAAGCTTTTTACAAACTCTTTAGATTTTAGGGTCTTGGTTAATCACAGGTTAATGAGCAGGAAGAAAAAAAGCATCGATGCTGAAAGAGAATAGAGGATAAATGAGTGGGAAAAGAAATGTTGTACGATAACGTGCAACTGGAAAATACAAGTGTGAAGGTTACGTGTGTGTGACCAGGATGAGGACAGATAAAAGATCAAAGTCCAAGAGGAGCAAAAACACGAGTTAATGGGCAATAAACAGTGAAAAGACAAAAGTGAAAGTAAGTAGTAAAAAAATTTGAGAAGCAAAGAAAAAGAGAAGTGAATGCTTTTTAACGTGGTTTTCACAAAAGGTGAAAGTGCTTGACTTTCTGTAAATAACAAAAAAAATAAAAAATTTAATTTAGGCACATAATACTTTTGACTTAAATGACAAATAAAATTAATGCAGAAAACCCTGAAATTGCAAACGGTTCACATACTTTTTCTTGCCTCTGTATGTACAGACCACAGAATGAATGAGATCTTGAATGAATGAGAGATGGTAAAAGAGGAGGAGGTGTGTTTGTGAGAGCGAAGAACAAGTCATCTATAGGGTCGTGAGAGAAAGAGACAAAGATGAAAAAGAAGAACAACACGTAGCCGATGAAGACGATGAGGTCAGTGGATGGGAAGAGACGAGGCAGAGGGAGAATGAAAGGAGCAGGAGTAAAGAATGTGAAGAGTGTACACAAATACAGGGGACCTTAACACATAACCACGGTAACGGGGTCCTTAATTTTAACCCCAGCTGTTCTCGTTACCATGGACACCTCTCAATTAGGACCCTACGTCCACCCCTTCGCACCGAATCCCATCCTCTGGTCTTTCATTGGGGCACTTGACCCGAGCTCCTGAAAAAGTTGTAATTATCGGGCAGTCAGAGGTGTCTGCGGGTCCTCTCTGTCATGACGTCAACATTTACATTCAGTCAGTAAACGTCTCAGCGGTGGAGGCCTCTTTATATGTAGTTTTTTCTGACGTTTTTAACCACTGAACTAAAAACACACGTTTGAGGGATGTGATGCCTAAAGACTCCATAAAACTGCACAAACATTTGCTTTGTGTCCAAATGAACACAAAGCAAAAACATGATACAAATAGAAAACTGAATAAACAGGAGGCCAAAAACACAAGCAACGGTGATATTTAACTGTAATAACTCTGTCACAATGTGTACTGCCCTCTGATAAATACTCCATTTGAATAAGCAGGTTGCTTTGATTCTATCTGATGTCTTAATAGTCTCGGTGGTAAAACTGTCCTGACAACAGCTTGTTAAATGTATCAAGTATCCTGGATGTGCAATAAAAAATTATAAAACTCCTTCTTACTCATGGAAAGCACCAACTTTTATTTTATGGCTCCAAGCTTGTGTCTCTGCATTTGTTTTGATTTGGCTTTCAGTGTCTTTTACGGTCACTGGAGTGTTCAGCGAGACAGTTAAGGCCTGTGTGTGTATGTGAGACAGTATTATAGAGAGACAGTGAAGCGTGTGTGTGTGTGTGTGACTCTCAATGATGAAAAAGCAGAAGGAAAGCTAAAGACCACCATCAAACAAGAGGAGAAGGGGAGGAGAGATCGTACATCAGAGACAAAAACAAGCTCCTCTTTCCCTCTCACTAATGGGCTTGTGTTGCTTTCCCACCTCTGCAATGGTCTTTTCATTGTGTTCTCACACACACATTTATATACAAACTGCAGCATTTTCACTTTTAGGCAGAGCAGGAAATTAATTTAATTATCTTGTGAGCCTGCATGCAGCAGGAATGTGAACTGTAGAAAGTGATCAATGGGAGTGTTAATTGCTACAACACAGCCACATGTTCATTTTGGAGTCAGGTATGTTATATCCTGTTATGAAAAGGGACAGTAATCCTCTTTTAACAAGCTTTTTTTAACAAGAGGGTTCAAGATGGTCATTTTCAACATTTGTGGAAACTGATGTTTGTTATATGACTCTGTGTGGATACAACCATGATGAAAGGTTAATGCTTTATAGCTTTAATAAAACATTAACTAATAATGTAATGTTTATACACTATGTTATGGGAATATAAATTTTCCCCTTAAGGAAACACACCTCTAATAGAAGCTAAATGCTCCCTGCACACTGTCTGTGTTAATGTAAGACAGTATTGATGGGCTGAGGGATGTTTTATCTGTATTTACTCTTTCTATTGACTGTTGGCTTGGCTCAGGGCTTTAACAACATATAACTGGACAGGACACCTTTTAAAAACTAACAGAGATCGAAGCATGACGAGCCTGGGTGGACAAAGTCATCCCAGGACAGTCAGTCAGCTAAACATAAAAAAACAAAAAAATCAAGGAAGTGAGAGGGAAAACAGTGAACTAATGCAAACTCGTGCATAGACTGGAGTCCGCTGTAATACAAATACACAGTCACACCTAATTTACCAACATCCACATTGACAAAGCTTTGCTCCACACCCCAACCCTTTTTAAACTCCGTTAAGATAATCTGAGCGTGTCCATGACCAAACACACAAACACAGGATGAAGACAAATCTATTTGTCCCATTTCCAGTGTTGCCGCTGCCCTTGCAGCATCACGACATCTTTCTCTAACTTCAAACGCTCTAAAAATAAATCTAAATACGACTGTTTCTGTCGTGGAAAGAAACCAGAGGGCCCAAACATGTCTATGCTTCCTTTCCTGCTCACACACAAATATTTCCTCCATCTTTTTTAGCTCCTTTTAAATCTGACAGTGTGTGAATTATAGACTGGAGAGCAGCTGGCTCAGTATCGCACTGAGATAACACTACGTTTCCCACGCTGCCCTCCGACTGAAGGAAACTGAGGCCATTCGAGCTCTTTAAGGCAGAGCCTGCAGAAACGGACTGGAGTCTGGGGTAACAGGAAATAAACCGGAAGACCAAGATCAGAGCAAATGAAGCTCCTGCCCACTATGACAGCATGAAAACACAGCTGAGACAAACAATACAAGGGAGAGGCCTCAGGAAATATAAGCCTCAATATCATACATGCTGTTAAATTACAGGGCTTCCTATCGCGCATCACAGTACCATCAAACATTTACAATATTTAGCACTAATTAAACTATACTGGCTCAATATGTTTAAATAAACAACCACATTTTATCATGACAAGATCAAGATGATTTAAGAGTTTTTATAAGCTGACAGAACTCAAAACACATGTCAACTATGTGACATCTTGAAACTGCTGATGTGATGCCAACAAACCCCAAATAATGTGATGAATAATTGAAGAATGAAATACTGCCTTACTGTACATCATACATTCATACAGACTTCTGAATTCTGTCTGTCCTACCTTGTGCTGTGGATGTGTCTACACTGTATAAACTTTGCTAAAACCATGTAAATACTGGAATGATGTTGAGCAATAATTACACCAAGAGGCTCATGTGAAAATCTAGGTTTCAATTGGCTAAAAGTGTGTTCCACATGGTAAACGGAGAAGGATCAGCCGTAAATGACACTGCAGAGTCAACTAAAATCCACTTGGGTCACACTGAATTCATTTAGGAAAACAAAATTGTGAATAAAATGTAAGTAAACAAATTAACTGGCCATGAAAGAACTAAAAAAAAACATTGCTGACCAAGCAGTGCTTCCCAAATGCATCTTAGCTAGAGAAGGAGGAATTTAACGACCAATCCATGAGAAATCTCATTAACATCAGGTTACTGGGCTAATGAAATCTCCATCCTCGATTGGTGATGAGCTGTAGCGTGCAATTCGTGATGAGCATGCGGACTGAGAATCACGATGGCAGCAAACAGTGGAGAAAGGAAGCAACCTGAAACTCTGAAGTGCCACAGTGAACTAAAGAAGGAGTGCTGTGACATTTTGAATCCTTCTTCGCTGTGCATTGACCTTTGAGTTCTCCATCATGACTCAGTGCAGTGATGTTTTCAAGGCTTGCAGCAGGTTGAAGTACAGGAAGCTCACTAACCTGAGTTCACAGCCTTTAAAATCTTCACCACAGAAATCAAGCTCATTATTAGATGTGTAGAACTTTTACCTTCTCGTTTGTCTTGGTAAAGAAATATGCTTATTTGCTTTCTTTTGATCTCTTGCCTGTACACTACACAGCCTGATGCTAAGTCTATAGGTTTTAGCTTCCTACTGAACAGTTTATTAAATTATTCCCTTGATGACACATGGTTTATGTTTTGCTCTAAGACGATTTGACACATTAACTGTTGCTGAGAATTAATTTGCGACTCTCAACAGGGGAGCGTCTCTTTTAAACGCCGCTGCTCCCTTCACCTTTCACTCCACCTCCAAAAAGCAAAAACCCTCTCCATCTATCTCCCTCAAAAGCGTCTCTTTATTTCACGGCAATCTTCTCTTCCCCTTGCTCCTCCTCCTCTCCCTTTTCACCTCGGCCTTGTTCCCTCGCCTACGCCCTGCAGTCACAGTGTCACACAGCACACATCACCAGCACCACACACACAGTAATTACACGCACAAACTGTGCTCTATCCTATTTGATTATAGCCCTGTCAGAGCAGGAGAAGGCTGTGGTTATGGAGTCAAAGCTACAAGGATAATGCATGGAGGATGCTATCCTTACAGCCACATGTGCAGATAATATGACACTCAACATCTTCTCTGACAAACCTGAGAGATGTTTGTGTGGCTGCACTGACATAAAGAGACTACAACAATCTAAGATCATATTGAACAGCTCCATAATACAGTGTGCTATACATTTCATTTGGCCTGAGGGCTACTAAAATGGCACGTCAACAAATCAATCCTGTCGAGGGCGCTACAGAGCTACCGGCAGCTTTCAGGGGTTCCTGACGGTTGTTAATAGCAGATGATGTCACATAAAGAGACTAGGCATGGGCAAGAGGCAACGGAGAGGCCGCACCCCGCTGGTGTGATGCTGATAAACATGAAAGAACGCTTATCATGCTCAGCACATCTGGGTGACTGCTACTGGAAACATGTTCGCCTGTGTGTATTTGTCAGTGTACAGCAGGGTGAGTTGGAGCCGCGGTCAATCAACAAGTAGAAATTTTGATGTGTTCATATTGATAAAGATGCAGCTCCACAAACATTTAGTGTTATATAGTTGATGATTTTCCTCAAATGAAAGAATAATCAGATTACTATTTGATTCATGTCTCCAGTATCTTCTTCTTTTGCCGTAGCAGACTCAAACCTTCAGGATGTGTTAATACTATCTGGCACATAGAAGTACTGTGACATTTTCAAAACTCAAGGTTTCAGGTTTTAATTTCAAGATGGTAAAACACTGTAATTACTTAACAGCAGATATAATCATATCAGGGAAATGACCACACTGTTTAATTTCCAAAAACAGACTCACGACTGAAGATAAAGCTACAGCGTTTAATTTCACATCATTTGATTGAAGTAAAGAACATGAATTGAGGATCTGAAAGTATACAGGGAGCCATGAGTTCATAAAACCTTTCCTCACACACTAAAATGAATCCCACCAGCCTCTTCCATTTATCATCCAAGCAAATTAATACATCCACCATAAAAAAACACAAAAAAGATATTATTAGCGTGAGTGGTTTTATCCATTCAGACATTTTGCAATTTTCTATTCAGGTCACATCTACTGAAAGCAATTTTAAAAGAATAGCAGCATGCAATATGCTCTTGTTTAATGGATTGGTTATTGGATGACTGGTTATATTATTGCTACTTGTGGAGCATTAATACATATAAAAATGTGCTGTTGTGGTTTGGTGCCATAACAGTCCTTCCTGATCTCCCCCATGTGATTGTTTGATCCAAAATGTCTGACATGATGTGAGACACATGGTGTTTGTAAGATACACAGAATTCAAACTAAAGCTTGTAACTTAATTATGCCGTCTCTTTTAAATACTCCACCTTCATTTATCTAGGTTAGTCCCACTGAGATCGATCCAGTGGTGATCCTGGAGATGTGGGGGCAGCATCTTTGATCATTTGATATGTGCCTAATTTGATCTTTCAGGTTAAACCCTGGCTAACTCCTGCTCCGCCTGATTCTGGCACCTGAGAAGTTCTCATATTACCAAACAGCCTTGAGACGTTTATGTAACCTGATCAACAGGCTTGGAAGTTCAGACAGGCAACTTGTCTGCTCGTGACACAAAACAATGGAAAGCTTCTATTGGTTTGTTAAGTAACAGTTTGTTCTTTCTGCACCAGTCTGAACACATTATGTGACCTGACAGGCTTTTAGCATTAAGGCGCACAGAAGGAGGACCAGCAGGTCTGCACTAATTGCACATGTTTTCATCTGTAAGCACTCAAGCAGCTTGATTTTGGTATTTTCCTCACTGTAACACAATCTGTGTCAATTAAGCGAATAAAAAAGTGAATTCAGCTTCATTATAAAACATTAAACACACACCAAGTTTGTAACATAATTCCCTAAAAATTAATTAATAAAATAAGATTGAAAACACTTTAATTTAGCTTGCACTCCAGCCATTACACCCAACCTCAAACATAAAATCCCAGAAAGACTGTCTCCAAACTTCTTTCAAATGCTGACTCAGTAGCTTTTCAGAGTTATTTTGGGATATTTTGGAGCCTTTACCCATACGGCGGTTTTACCTCTGGAGTCTGGTAAAACCATTAATAGTAATTGAAGCATTAAAGTCAAGATAATGTTTGCCTGCATAAATTACTCAAGATAAAATATGAGGTATGCAGCCAACTGAATATGCAGTAAAACCACTGCGAAGGGGGGGGCAGTCAGATTTGAGTCTTTTATGCCTATTTAGGGTATTGTGGTTGTACGCTGGATTCTGATGCAGATGCTAGAACCCAAAAAAATAGAAGCCACATAGACCAACAATGTAATTTAGAAAAAAAACTAATTTAGGTAAGCTTATTCACGTCTTGGAGGAATTATAGAGTAGAGCTGAGGTTAATACTGCCGGCCTCTGAGCGAGGTGGCAGACAAGGTGAAGAAAGGGCCACGATGAGGGAGGCGGAGGTGTGTGTTCAGCTGTGTGTAGTCGTTGAAGGTGTGTAAGAGGGCATCAGACTAGGGCTGACAAAATACCTGAACATGGACGAACTAATGTTGCTGTTTTTAGCTCCTGTGAACTTTTGCTATTTTTCTGTGTTTTATATTAAAATAATTTAATTATAATACATTTAGCTCTGAGGAACTGTGGTGGACACATTTTCTTTACCGTTTTTAATTTTATGGACTAAAAGATGAACCTAGATTGAGACTGACCAATAATCAAACCCCCACATGAAATTAGGGTTGCAACTAACAATCACTTTGGGAGGAAATAAAAATGCCTGGAAGAAATGCACATGGAGAACTTTATAAAAACTTTATACACTAAATATACAGTAACATAAGTGTGTGTGTGTGTGTGTGTTGCGTATGTGAGACAAAAACTTGTGTGTACATGCTGATGCGTGGTTAAATGTGCTGTTGTATAACAGTCTAGGCCTGTGATAAGGAACTGTTGCAGAATTAGATTGATGGATTAGAATGTCTGTGGGAAACCAATACTGAATCCCACACACATACACACACACACACACACACACACACACACACACACACACACACACACACACACACACACACACACACACACACACACACACACACACACACACACACGTAAACTTACACTCACACTCTCATGCACTGGCTTCATCTACCTGCTGTGGTTGTATTGATCGTCTCCACACACGCTCATTTGCCAGCTGTCACACCCTGCCTTACAGGTGGACCTACCATCCAAACAAGCTAATTATTTTACACACTTTGCACTAATCTGATGCCTGAAACACCCTAACCCTTGGCCTTTCCCTAGAAACACACACATGCCCCAGCACCTCCCGCTCATCAAGATCAATTTCGCAGTATGGCAGCACTTCAGTAGGCGTCATTGACATAATCACACTAGACAGCGTAATTTAGAAAACACACTTTCAAACTTCAAAATGTTTTGCATCAATGCAAAGAAATAGTCAGATAAGGAAATCGCTATCCAAATATTAATCTCTTCAGTCCACATTAATCCAGTTCAAAACAACTTTATACTCATGACTACGTTCGCAAAAGACAAACTCATGACAGCAGAGACAACAATGGAGCTAATGTTAGGTCTACAACAAAGTCAAAAACCACTCATATGACTGGATTATTATAAACCACACATGGAAGCTCACTGTTTTAACCATTACTGCTGCCTGGGAGCATTCGGTGAGCTCCTGAAACAAAGGCCTCCTGTGTGCGACTGTAACGAAGGTCAAGGGTTTGGTCCAAGACCATCTCCACCACAGGGCAGTCAGTCCAGGTGGGACTACAATGCCCCATACTCTAGTCAGCCACCTGAAGCACATGGCTGCCCACATTTATATTCTTGAAAAGAAATATTGATGGTACTCCTGTCATGTTTAGAATAGACCAAAGACGCAGCACAAGCAGAAAGAATTATAAATACTGGCAGAACACGACACTAACACACGCCAAGGTTAGAACTTAAACTGTTCTCTGATTTTCAAACATCTTCCTATTGCATGAGTTTAAGTTAATGTATTAATGAAGAAAAGAGCAGTGATTCACATCTGGCTATAAACAGCAAGGGGGAACACTGAGTTGCATAGGAAAAGTAAATAATGAACAAATATAAACCTCCTTAAAGGGTGACTCACTGTCACACACACATACACGCCATCCTCTCCATTCATAAAGCCAATGAAAATAACATCAAAATTAACCAGAAATTCTCAATATAACAATAAAACAAAGTTAAAACTGTAGTTTTTAGCCATTTTAGTAGTTTTTGTATTGACTGAGCAGGAATTCGAGGCATTTGTATTTCAAAGAGTCTCTGGTCCTTGGTTCATGAACTTGAAAACATACCCGTTCTGTTAGCACTGAGGGCACTGACACAGATACGGTCTGACACAGATATGCAAAGGTACACAGAAAACTCAAATACAGAGAAGAGCAGTGAACTGAAGCACACGTTTGTAAAAAAAAAAAAAAAAAAAAAGAAATCCCAACGTGAAGCCTCTCTGTGAGGCAGCAGCTCCTGTCATGTGACAGCAAACAGGTAGAGAGAGAGAATCACAGATAAGAACAGAAGCTACTACGCCTTAAACAAATCGCAACAAAGCTCCTCGGATAGCCGCAACTTTAAACTCCATTCACACACCTTCGCACTTTCAGTCACCTGGGGCAGGTGATGACGGATAGCACAGTCGGAAACAATGGACAGTAAGAAGAACTAAACTAGTCTTCTCCTTTCTAAAGAAATACATTTTCCTGTGTCTCTCACTGAGGAACGGAACAGAAGACAGAGTCATGGGTGGTCAGACACACAATAAACCAAACAGAGCAGCCGCTACACCAAATAGAAAATAAAGACTTCAAAAGACATCTCTGTTATTGCTTACATTTTTTTTTCATGCACAAACAAGTCTACAAGACTAAAATCATCCCCACTAAATTTAAAATTAGTGTTTTACACACAACTCCAATTAACTCTCGATGTGTATAAAACAAGTTTGAGTTGGTTTCCACTATATCCTGACGTAATGCTTTAAATCACAAACAGTGTTTGCATAGTTTGAACTTAAGCTTGTGCTATTCAGTGTTGGATAAATTAATTACATTGCTGCTGGTTATGTTTTCTCTCTAGCTTTAAAGGTGGTTAAGGAGTTTAACCTCAACTGTAATTTAAGGGGTTAAAGGAGATTGTAGGTGATTCAAATCCAGCCTGACAACTTCTCATCAGCTCTAAGGCCTCACACAGAGCAGCTGCTGGGGGTGTCTGTGCCACAAGTAGCAGCAGATGTGGTCATGGTCAAGGCAAAACTACCAAACAAAAGACAAGAGGGGGTCCGTGTTTGAATCTGAATGCAGCTTTGAAAACTGTAGAGCCCTAAATTACAGACAGAGCAAAGGTTTAATGTTTTTAACTTCTCATAGAGGTCCACTGTGTGCCATGATACTGTGTTTGGGGCTGTTATGTGTTCCGTTAGAGAAAGAATTGCAATGATCTTGTCACATGAGCACACTCCGCCACAACTCAGTGCACGTTAACCAGAGAGTGCCCACTTTCCCTTTGTGCTAAAACAATGTACATTTACATGTAAACAGAATGTGGGTGAAGAGCAGACAGGACAACAAAGGCAGGACCAAAAGAAGTAGCAGTTGTTTGGGAACAGGTGCTTAAATACTTCAGACATTTAAGATGCAAAAGGTGGATGTGGAGTAGAATACAGCTGTCTGCAGGCTGTGCAAAAAACAAACAAACAAAAAACCGTTATGTTCAAACTGTGGATTCACAGTTTGTCATATCAAGCTGCAAAGTTTTCACCCAAAACAAAATTCTGAACTTTTACACGAGGAAGTGGAGCACATGGCACACAGAAGGCTGATATGTGTCTCTTTAAATCTAACCACATATAAACTGTCTTCACCACCACAGCAAAGCATACTAACAGCCATTTGATATCTTATGCTCCAGGCTGTAAAAGGTTACTACTGCACTTCAATCACACTCTATCAATCCTCCATTCACAACAGCATCACAGAACTTTAGTCACCAGGTTGTAATCTCTCATTCCTACCTTAGGTTTAACTCTTTTCAAGGCTCAGTCGTCTCAGAAGTCTGTTCCCAAGCTCTAGACTGAATAAACATTAACTCTGACTGTGAGCTGTGCCGTTTAATAATGTTCGACTTTTTCTGCATAATTTGTCACAAGTACTGAGAAATGTATGTGTATGTGTGAGTTCACCCACTGCTGCTTTAACAGTCAAATATAGAGTATAAAACATATACAAACCATTTAAAAAGAAATCAACCAGGTTCGTTCTACACTTAGTTAAAAGCTGCTGAAGCGCAGCGTCCCTTTTAACGCCACGCGACACTTCAACAAACCATCCTGCTGCCGTCTTTTCTCCTGAGTTTCACGCACATGAATGACAGTAGGATTAAGTGTCATTGATGAAAAACAGCATATGCGCACCTCGCATCATGACACCACACCCAGCGCTAACATAAACAATTAACCTGTGAAACTAATTAAGAGTTTAGAGCCAACGGATACATTTCTCTTAAGACCCTGGGGTGTTGATAATGCATTCAACGTGATAGCAGACACGTATATGAATGGAGGCAACAATTCGACCTTCTACTGACCCACATCTTATCTGGCTGCCACACAGCAGCTAAAAGTAAAAACACACACACACGCACATACTGGATGTGAAGCTGACCTTACTGTAAGCCACAATATCAACAGCAGCAGTTTTTCCATACATTTTCATAATTTACACACAATTGATTTAAACCAGCAGATGATTTCCCGCCAAACTGATATTTAACCCTTAACACAAACGTCTCCTTTTATTTGCCTTAATCTAAAAGACCACCTCCACCTTGTATATTAAATTCAAGCAGAAGCTTGATGAAGTCTCAAAATCCGAACACAGTAAGAGATTCAAGTGAACTACGACATACTGTGCTGACAAGTTGGACATGTATCCCTGAAGAACAGGTATGACTATTTAAAGCCCAGGTCATAGTTTGATTTATGAAGATTGACAGCATAGGTGAGCAATCCACGTGTGCAACATGTCACTCCGCTCATATACACCTCACTTCTGCACACACAGATAAGAAGAGATTCAAGTGCCACTGGTGCATTATAACACCTTGATAGCCTCTATAAAGCGCAATGGCTGATAGAAAACACATACTAAAGCATCTATTTGTCTTTTTAATCATTATCATTACTGGTTATTGTTTAATATCTAGTTGTAAATCACATGTGAGAAGGTTGAAAGGACACCAACCTCGTTTCTCCTCCAGATCCTGGAGGAACTGCCTGTAAGCAGCCGTGTAGCTCATCCCTCCCTCTCAGAGAAAAGAGGGAAAGAGAGAAATAACAAGAGGGTGAAATTATCAGAATAAGCAGAGAGGAAGTAAAGAAACTAATACGGTGGCAAAAGGGAGGAGAAAATGATTGAGAAGCCTTTAGGAAATGAATAGAAGTGAAGGGTTGAGAAAACAGAAGAGAGAACGAGTGAAGGAGAAGAGAAGGAGGGAGAGTCTGGAGGCTGCAGTTGATCTGAACGGCCTACAGGATCCAAGCTGTCAAAGAAGAGCCATCCTTAATCACGTAGATAATCCCTCATCTCTTACTCGCGTCTTTTCTTCTTCTACTTCTTGTTGTGTCTCCGCCGAGAGAGTGTGTGTGTGTGTGTCGGTGGCTGCGGCAGCTCTGAGTGTGCCGGTGTGCTAGCAGCTTTAAGCCGGATAGAGGAACTGGACTTTGACCACAAGGCGTGTGATGTCACTGCCAGAGCCAGAAACATGTGTTTCACTTGTGTCTAGAGTGAGTATGAGAAGGAAATCAGAAAAAAGGGGCGTGTTTTTATTACTCAGTGCTCAGCTGTTCTGTTTCTAAAGCCGCGTGGTATGTTGGCGCTGGAATTTCTACGTGAATGTCTGACACATTTGTCGTTCATAGTCTTCTGTGTGTGTGTGTGTGTGTGTGTGTGTGTGTGTGTATTTGTCACTGAAGCTGATTACAGAGCAGGAGACGAGAAGAGGGCTCTCAAACACCCACTTTCCTCTGTATTCCTAATTTTTCTACTTGGCCTTGCTTTTACTCAAGCGTGTATTCACTGGTAATATGAACGTTTGGACAACGGTTGGTCTGACACCAATTCAAAATATCAGAAAGCCCAATGTGTACATAGAATATACTTTATACTGTACAGTAGGTCTTTCACGTTGATCAGTCAAATACAAAAGGACAGTTGTGACTATCCAGAGTTGCCATCATGTTTTGTAGCTGCACATGTGTAAGCACCCCTTAACTGGAGCATGATATATATATATCTTATCAGCCCTGTCTTTTATTCTGCTGCCTCATGAAAAGGTAAACACTCCATGGTCAATAATTACCTGCTTTTTAACATGTACCAGAGGCCATTAAGGCCAGATGAGGTCCAGTGTAATGGAAACTAGCAGGTTAAATAGCAGGCCGCCTTCACTTCTGGATTTCAGAAGCATTTAAAAGACGTGAATGTAAACAGTGGAAGAAAAGCAGTGGCACTGACTGTCTCTCTCTGTCCACATACTAACTAGACTACTGCAGAGTTCCCATCAGGCTACAGTGAGAAAATCAACAGGTCTAGATTTTATATATAGTCTGTAACCACAGTTTAGGTCTAGAAACATGTGCAGCAAGAAATCAGCTCAAACACTGCTGAAACTGAACATTAAATGTTAAAAAATACAATCAAAAATCAAAAGTACAATAAATATTTTTATTATTACCCCATTAAAACCCGTTAGTGTTATCATCGGTCAGCAAAGATTAAAGGTTAAGGTTAAAATTAGTTCCATGGATGGTGTGTCAATGTTCCCATGACTTTAAAAAATTTGAAGAAGGGCACGTTTTGTCATTTACTTCCTCATATTATTTAAGCCCTGAAACTGATTCAGTGTATTTGTTTGTGTTTGTTTGCCTACATTTGCAAATAAAATATCTTTTGGATTATATTCATCTCATTAGTCATTTCATCAGAACACCTAGAGACTTGTCTGAGCAGCTCACGGTTTGCTGATAGTGGTGAGATCAGGAAAACCAAGAGCGTTTCTGCTTAACAAGAGAGTAATTACTGTTCAACAGGAGGACAGAGACAGGGTGTTTTCCAGGGTGGGGGTGAGATGACCTTCGATAATGACCTGACCCACAAAGTTCAAAAGGTGATAGCTGCCAGTTTCCCTCCATTAATTGTTTCCTCACACACTAACTAAACTGTAGAGGGAAAAAATTCAGTGGGATTTGAGCTGACCTGCACCATGCCATTATAAAAACCACAACTGTTTGTTTTTCCCACTTAATGCATGAGTCCAACGCCATCTCTTTCATTCAGAGATATAAAAAGTCCCTCTATAAATACTACATTTATGCAAAAGCTAGAACTCCATATGAAAACATCTTCCACAAACACACACATACGGCCCCAAAAACCTGAGCGGACAAAGAAGCGGTGCAGTTGAAAGCCGACACGCTCTATTCAACAATTCTTTTAAGTTGAGAAAATCCTGACTAGAAATGTTGAAAACCGTTCAGCGATCCTGAACGCTCCCCTGGAAGTCCCCACTTTCACATGACCCTGTCATCAGAGGCCCAGTGCATCAAAGGCAACGCTGGACACACTGCACACACACAGAGAAACACTGATTCACACACACGCTGTTCCTGCAGTCATCGTCACACACACCAAGCCAAACGAGGTGGTGGTGGTGGTGGTGGTGGTGGTGTAACCGGTAACCGTAGCAACTAGCTGTGTTTTCCCACCTTGTCTCACTTGACTCAAAAGAAGCCCAGCAACACACCAACTGGCCCAAAGGTGTTAACAGTTAACCGAAGCAAAGTGTGTGAGGAACACACACCTGTAGACAGGAAAAATACAACAGAAGCTAAATTCCTGGTGTCCACATGAAACTGTATAATTTAATCTCCATGAACTCGTAGTTTCCCAGCAGCTGGGAAATAGAAGAGGAGGTTCAGCACCATGAAGGCACACAGCCAGATGTGTCAGCATAAAGGAATATAGAGAGGTGGATGGGAGAAACAGATGTATTTACCTTTGATAGGGGAAGTCGGCAGGAACAGCAGCAGCAACATGGAAGAGAGAAGGGAAGGTGCCTGGTTAGATCTTTTCATCAAAATATACAATAAATGTAATCAATAAATAAAACTGAATCATGTGACATGAATGCAAAATGCATTCAGGGAAGAACTGACATCAAATAACTGATGTTCCACTATAATGTAAACAAATCTTTTCAACCTTGACATAAAGAGACGTGTAACGGGAAACACGTGGCGTGACAAAACAAACACATGAATGTGAGTGTAATAGAATAAAAATGACAGATGCTTTACAAAGCCAAAGTCGATCTGTCTTGTTTACTATTTAAACATTTTATTCTGTAGGAGAATTTAAGGGATTGGACGACTAGGAGCACAGCACCTATTAGAGCACCTGAAAGGAAATTAGGTCAATTTATGTGTGTGTGTTACTTCACTTAATACTGAATGGGCACATCTTGGTGTCTTCTGGCGTTTTAATGCATGGACATGTGTATGTTTGTTTCAGCATTTGTTAAATATATGACTAAGTGTGTGTGCAATGCACGTTTTCTAAAATGCTGAGCTGATTCTGTTTCAGCAGCTGAAATGAAACCATGTGCAGCTCTAATCAGAGATGGTGTCAGCTCTATCAGGAAGTTGATGGGACATAGTCAACACACACACACACACACACACACACACACACACACACACACACACACACACACACACACACACACACACACACACCCCCCACACACACACACACACACACACACACACACACACTATTTTATCAGACATTGATACAATTTGTTGACATTAACAAACATGAAATTTGATGAAAGTTGAAAAAAGGTTTTACACAGCTGAGAAACTGACTTGTTGAATGGATGAGTGGTCGGTGTGGTGTGTCAGAGGGTTAGGAGGTGAAACACCTTTAGGCTTCTGATAACTGGGAGTGTGCGGAAACGTGAATATGAAACAAAGAAGCAGTCATTTGTGGAAACCACTGTAAAGAAAGCTGGTAGCTGTCATCAGAGAGAGAGACAAACTGAACTTCACGGAGTGAGAAATGGAGGCAGGAGGAGCAGATAACTCAGTCAGAATATGAGGATCTAAGACTCTCTATATATCATCTTTTGAAAGAATGTGAGGGTGGAGGGAGGTGCTGTGAAAGTGTAATAAAGGTTCAGACCATCCGGAGCGTTCCGGTCCCTGACCCAAATAAAAGCAGTAAATAAAAATATTAAAATATATGGCCTATATACAATTATGTACTAACACACACACACACACACACACACACAGGTTCCCTGGAGAGTCGCTTAATCTCTTCTGATCTTTTGAGGGAAATTTAGTTCTTGCCCATTCATGTCTGAACGAACTCTCCCGCTGACACTGTGTGCATGTTTTCAGATGGTCCACTTCCAAGTCTACATCACTTGATTTGTTATACCAGGCACTAGATTGAAGTGATTCTCAGCCTTTGTTTCATCATGCATTTCTGACCAAAACAAAACACAGTGACTTCTAATTAAATTCAGATTACTTTCACTTTTTTCTTTACTTCTGTGACTGACAACTTCTGTAATATGTCACAATTTTCTTCTGCTGTTCAGATTTAAACATATTTCAAATCGTGTTAGTGAGGTTCTTGTAAAACAGGGCACCAAGAGAAGCTGTTTGTGGGTCATAAATATTCATGGTATGCTGCACAAAAAAAGTGTCCCCACTGTTCTGCTGCTGTGTAACCCATCAGTTCCTTGTTACGCCACAGATTTTAGATCCCACGCATTTCACAAGGCACAGCTTATTCTTAACTGTTTATGAAAAAAACAATGCGAGGAGACTGCAACGAGTTTAAAAATAAAAGAAAGAAGGGATTTATTTTCAATTCCCCATCTGTGACAGACCGTTCTTCAAGAAGTAAATGAGCTTTAAAAAAAAAAAAGGCGGAAAAGAGATGCAGGTGAGCAGGACAAAGCGTGATGACAGAAGAAAGAATAAAAGCGTAATGGATGAGTAACAGAGGGATCCTGAAAGAGATGGAAAAACAGATAAGAAAATGCTAAGTGATTCTGAGAAGTGAAAGGGCAGAAAAAGCCACACACAGTGGCTTAAGAGCAGAACGCCATAAGATCCAGATACAAATTAACAGTTCTGATGATGCACATTCAACATTTTGCTGTTATTACACAAACAAGTACGTAGACATTTGACACATTGCAATTCAATGCAAAATATTGCAAAAGTTAAGCATTTTAAATGGTTCTGGATGTTTGCATTGAAGCAGTGTTCAGTACACACACACAATAGCTGGGAGGGGCTGGATCTAAAAAGCACTATAGCCTGACAGCCACTACAGGCCTCAACACGTCCACCCACAAACCATTACAGCAGCTACAACATGGGAGCAGCTGCAGGCTGGTGCAAACGTTTATTTCAGTAATTATCTAAGACATTTTCTTAGAAACAAACAATAAAAAACATCTAGTGCTTGGATATTTGGATTTTATTGTAAAATTGTTATGGAGAGATGCTTTGTGCACGGCCAACTATGGAAAATGCCTTCATTAAAGAATAAGAGGACAAAAGAAGGAAAGCGATTGACATCTGTCAAGAAAATTCAAAGCACAAACAGACTCAAAATAAATAGCACAAAGGTAATTATACCTGCTCTGCACTGATGCTTTGTTTTAGGCTAATTAATACTGATGCTGTGTGAGAACATCATCATATTGTTGTAAAGTAAGCTGTGTGTGATGCAGCTGTGCAGACAGGCAGACCAGAGGTGGGCAGGAAAGTTGAGGTTATTTTAAAAACACATAAACACACATACTGGTCTGAATACCAACTGAGAGCTGGAGAGAGAAGCAGGTGGGCGAGAAGTTGAAATGGAGCTGATAATGTGGATGAGAGAAAGAGAGTGGCGACGAATGAGTGGGTCGGTGGAGTGGGAGGAAAACGCACTGACGAAGAGAGGAAGTTATGTTGTGGCAACGATGGAGGGAATGAGAGAGATGTTAAATCAGGAGGAAAAGAGGCAATAAAGACAAAGAAGCTGGAGGTTCTCCTCCTTTTCCCCTCTGAGAAAGACAAACAGTAGTACTAGAACAATATACACAAAGTCATACATGATTACATAGACAAAACTACTAATTTAGTGTTTATACAGTATGATTAGTGTCTTGAGCTGTAAATTGTGACCTGCCAAAGAGTGCAGATTCTGTAGCACACAATGACAAAGAATATATCCATAAATGTAAGAGCGCAATAAAAGAATAAAATGTAATAAAAATACTGTATTTTAAATGTCTACATGACACAAAAACAGATTTGTCTCACATACACTGTAAGAAAACCCACATTCACTCTAACAAGTCATGCAAACACCTGTCGACTGTACATACTCTGTATGCCCCACTCAGATTAAACTGCACAGCTGTTTGAGAGACATGGAGACGCACAGGGCCAAACTGTCCTTGACACACAACACTATACACTTTAACACAGTCAGTCACATCTCAATATAGTACGTGTATAACAGAACCCATGATAGCATTTTGCCAACACTTTGCAGGCACCTACCAATATTAGGTTCTCCTTTTGATTAGTGCTAATAAAGTTATTTGTCTGTTGCTAATATGAGATACACAGTCATCATCACAAGAGCCCAAGTCAGCCTTTTACTAATGTCAAGACTGAGAGAGAACACACACACACACACACACACACACACACACACACACACACACACACACACACACACACACACACACACACACACACACACACACACACACACACACACACACACACACACAAGGCCGCACTGAAACTATATCCAGTACACATTCAGTTCAGCAGACACCCTTGTCAAAGCACACTGCACAAACACTTCCCCCGTGAGAAATAAACTGCCCACTGAAGCAGTTTCCTACTCCAGAGGTAACTGATTTATATTTTTAACCAAATGTGTAAGAAATTACTTGATTTAATGTTAGCTTGGTGGACATTTTGCACTGTATAATCACCTTTTTTAGACTTTACGTTATTGGGTTTGATTTTATTATGTGTGTTTTATTTACTTACTTACTTAGACTCAAGACTCAGATGTGTTTATAATAGAGTACATAAAAACTATAGTCATGCTGCTTCTCAAAACTTCCCTGACTGCGAGTGTCCCAGCAGAGTGTTATTTAATATTCACACATTCATATTTATGAGAGACAAGATTGTCTTCAAAGAAACATAGTCAGCACAAAATGATTGTCAAGGGGAATCACTCGGTGCACTTAGATTATGCACTTGATGAAGGAAAAAAAATCCAATACATCTTATTTAGACCAGCCGTTTTTTGCAACATAAAGTTCATGAAAGAAAAGACTGTTGACCCAAAAACCACAGTATATTCTCTGCAGAACCTTTACTTAGCATCTTAAATGCTCCCTCATCAGTGTTTAGAGAAAAGAACAGGGCAGCAATTAACATGTAATTTGCCACTAATGATTTATTCCTTCTTTGAGCCAATTAGTGGCAACCATCAAGGCAGAAACATTAAATCCAATAAGAGAATATTAAATTCATCCAATGATCACTAGAAGGTGATTTCAAGAGAGAATATTAAAGCTTCAAAGCGTCTATAATAAAAGGTATATTTGTTTGAGTAACAGGTATGTCAGACAAACACTGTCAACATCTGGCTGAGTATTAAAAATCACTTTACATTACACTGTAATAACAAGCATTAGCGTTTACTGCCCGACCATTTAAGAAGAACAAAGTGCCATTAAGTAAATAAACCAAATAGAGTTGTACAGACAAAGATAATGGAGGACTTGGAAGAGGGTGCATGGACACAGATGTAGTTATTCTTCAGTTATGATCAAAGCACCAAGGAACTACAGTATCGTGTTAAACTAAGGCAGGAAGGACCTGCTGAAAAAGATAAACAAACTCAGTAAGAAAGAACATTCCACATTTTAGAAAAGATAAAGTCCTGCTGCTGTTTTCAAACTCAGTAAATGTTCCTTTTTTAATCTTGATATTGTGTCAGAAGGTTTTCTGCCCACAAACAGCCGACATTTTATTTTGAAATAAACATCTTCCTGTTGCTTTCTCTTCCATCTGTCCCATCTGTTATTCCACTGTGCTCTCCTCCGATCATTTGATCCTGAACCGAGCACGCTCAGAGCAGAAAGCTCACATTTGTCACTATTCCACTGACCAAATGCAGAATGTGCCGACCAAGATAAGGTTACCAACCACTGAGAAGTATTTGCCCGTATTTGGCTGGTGGTACCCTGGTCACACCCGGCGGTAGAGTATAAGTTCACTGAAGTTACAGAATAGTGCTAGCATCTCATCACAGCTGTAAATAAAGCCCTCTCCTCAGAGGTCGCCCCTCTCTCTGAACTGACAGCTATTTCCAGACTGGGTCATTTATTTAGTTTGAATTAGAACCTATGTGCATATGAAACTTTTAACCTTTGCTTTTTATCATCATGCTTCTCTCCCCCTTTCCCTGAGCATGTTCTCACTATACTACATCAGCTGGCATTAAAATGTAGTGGTGGAGTGGTACCACGATGATAGGAGTACATCTCATGCTCCTGTAACAGCAACGTACATTTCTGTAACACTTGTCAGTCTTTAATTTAAAGTGGTGCTTTGATTGATGAACCTTACTTACTCAAAACAATCTTTCTTTAATTCTTTACTTTAACAAAGTATAAATATATATAAAAGTATATAGGATAATTTACTTGTTACACCTTTTTAAATTAAGCAAAATGTAAAGATTTGCATAATTTTTCTGCTTTAGATATGTCAACTCCAACCTGACAACGATTCATTTAATAATCCTAACTGGGAGATAAAAAGCAAACTGGAAAAGTTGGTCTGACAGCAAAAGCTATTTCATCATGCTCCTCTTTATATAAAGCATCTGTATATGTCCACACCCTGTAATGTGACAGCAGCCATTCATAACGCACAAAATGCAAATACCAATCTGACTGCACCCAGAAGCCCCCCGACACACCCGGCGACCACCAGCAGCTGGGACATACAGGAGAGGAGGGAGGGCAGCAGGGCAGTGTGTCTGTTAAGATATGGGTTAATGAAAGCAGGCAGACCTTTTTAGAAATCTAATACTCCAAAAACTGCTTTTCGGCAGTGTGACGACTGTTCACGCAGCAGGAGCATGGAAACTCCCCGCAGGCCGGGTGTGCCAAGAGAGACAGGTGGGCTACAAGACGCTGCAACAACTGGCAAACATATGACATACATATCACATTCACTCCCACTCCCTGTTCATCAATCATTCAACCCACATCTCTCGTCTTTCTGCTTCGATATATCCCCCTATTGGCCTTCACTAAGTGCTGCCCGGGACGTTTTCAGGATGGTTAGGGCTTTAGTCAGCTGTCCTGGTGGTCTGCCAGGCATGAGGAAGACTTTAGGCTCCCACACACCTGTTTGCCCCTCCGCCTGGTCGTCATCACTTATTTGAGCACAAGGAAGCTTTTCATTCCCAAAATTATATGGAGAACCCTTTAAATGTACTATTGCATGCAGTTCTTTCTCCTTTCCACTCACTCCAACCACTGGAGGCAAAATCTTGTTTTGGTTTTATTTCTGTTAAAGGGAGTTTTATCTCTCTATTGATGCCTAGTCTTGTTTCATACGTAGTTCTAGGGGGTCTTACTTTACTTTGTGCCTAGAAATTATTTTGTTATGCTTGGCTCTATATAGACAAAATTGATTGAATTTTAGGAATTTCAGCAGTCAGCATATTTGCAATATCCCTCTGTTTACTGTACAGCACAGAGAAAAACCTATGTGTGCTTACAGATTAGGAAACAGATAATTAATATAGCATATGTGTCTTACAGGATACTGTGCTCATATATAGAGCACATCAGGAATCATTTGGTAGCTTCAGTTTCAACCTTCAAACTGAGTCCATACAGAGACTTATTGAGAGAAAGTTGTCTGAAACCACACTACTTCATTCAGCCAAGTAGGTTCACCTCACACAGTGAATCAGCCATTTTTTGAGGACAACAAGCAGAAGAAACTAGCTACTGTGGAAACTGGCATGATAAAATAATTATGTCAAACCACTGCGTCAGCGAGGCTGTAAAGGAGCCAAATCTGAGAGCGAGTGATGAGAGATAGTTTTCACCCTCAGACATAACAAAGACGACTTCTGCAGGAGAAAGCTACATATGGCTGCGAAACGGATGGTACAAAAATAGGCCTTTGTTCAACTTCATGCTGGCTCCCTGTGTCCTTCCTGCCTCTTTGCCTCCCTTTCTCCTTCTGTCAGCACAGAACTTCTTCTCTTTCACGTTTACACTCATAATACCTTCTCTGCATTCCTGTAACAGGTATGATGCACATTATTTTTATCTTCACATGCAAGGACTTCTATCACACAAAGTCAGAATGCTCAACTCAAATATAAAGGAAGGGATTAAATCAGGTGAAACGTTTCTGTGGGGATGTACCAACAACCAAACTGTAAAGAATAATCAGGTATTCAACTGTGCTGCAGTAGACTGAATCTGTGACATTTGTAGATCTTTGGCTGACGTTCCTGCAGGATTGCAGGAATGTTCTTTTTCTCCAAGTTTAGAGACTTGAGTGGGCATTATGTAATGCTAATGAACATGTTCTTACTTTAGAGAAAACTCTTAATGTCAAGAGTCATTCAGGCATAAACTGGGACTCGAGGGTTTCCCACAGGGTGGGAATTTATTTAGTGGTCGACCCTGAGGGCACAGCCAGCATTCAGTGTCAAGAGCTACATGGAAAACAGGAATGAATTCACAAGGAGTGCACCTAAATGCACTATTCTGGCAGACATTTCAGTCTCTCTGCTTTTCCACACAGGTTTTTGAAAGGAAGAAATAACACACACAAAATAGATGGTGGCCCTTTCACCAGAATGGGCAAATCTGACATAAATGGGCTTTCGGATTATTTTAAAGATTAAGGTGTCACCATTTGTGACATTGTTCTGTTTTATGGCCACATACTGAACACTTACAACTGCAGCAGAGTCTTCCTAGACAGAGCACTTCTACCTGAGGTTTAACTACTTGAAACAAGTTGAGTTTGGAGGTTTTAGGCATATAAAAAGAATTAGTTTGCAATTTCTGTTTTTTTTTTTTTTTTACAGCAAAGAGACAGAAAAAAAAAGACAGGACAGAGAAAGAGTTGCCTGACCTCCACCAGGGGGCTGAGTTCAGAGAGGATAGAAATACAGACTGAGAGCGAGGAAAAAGAAAGACATACAGGGAGAGAGTGAGAGAAAAAGTAAAGACTAGAAGTACGGAGAGGAGAACGATGACAAGGATAAAGTAAAAGAGACAAGAGGCACGAGTATCATGAAGAATCGAAGAGTAAAAAGTGAGAAGATAGAGAGAGCAGCCTTGTATCCTCTGCGTCCAATATAAACATTTCATTCTTTTGCCTCTAACACCACAGCTCTGTGCCCTGCTCTGCTCTCCTCATTTCCCCTCTGTTCGTTTTTGCTTGGCCTTTGTTGCCCTCTCATCCCCTCCTCGCTCTCCCCGTCTCTCTCGTTTGCCCTGCTTCTCCTTCCCTATTGATGTGAACAAAGTGAAAGGGAAATCGCCTGGTGCAGGGCTGTGATCAAGCTCAGCTCACACCCACCCACTCACTCCTCAGCACTCGGAGGAAGCCAGCAGAGCAAGAATCACACTGGAGCCAGAATGCAGACCAGTTTCACTGTACTGACTGCAGGGCTGCCTGTAGCCACAACCATGAAGCCCCAGGGACAAGAAGAGGTTGTGACAGACTGGCAGAATGAGATCTCTGGAGAAGCCACAATGACTCATACTCAAGGAAGTGTGCAGTGGACAAGCCCAGAGCAAGCTCCCTCATTCCTGAGACATGGAGGAGTCCAACTGAACAAGAATGTGTCACCATCAGCAGGAAAATGACAACAAGATGCAGCTACACTACAGTCAGCATGCAAAATCTACCGCCGTTTATGTTTCCAATCAGTTTGGATAAGAGTTTTAGTGAACCTGCCACAGAAATTCAGCAGGGGAAATATTTTAGAGCAAAAAAAAAAAAAGCCAAAAATAGAAACTGAGACTAAGCTGAAGCATCACTGATGTGTCTGAGCTGTTGACCTCCCACTCCAAACACAGCTATGATTATATGAATGTGGGTGTGACAGTAGGATGGCAGGGTGAGTTGAGAGAGCGTCCTTCAGATTCCTCTGATTCATCGAGTTTTCACATTGATGAAACGTCCTTGAGCATGACTGAATCTACACCAGCTCTTCAGCATCTGAGACTGAACTGTGACCTCCAGGCAGGGTGCAAAAGAAAAGAGGGATCCATAAACTAGAGCAGATCACAACTACAGTGTACATGTGTAGAGTGTGTTCTGTTATGCATATGCACATCATGGTACTTAACATACAATTCAATTGTTTGGTTATGGACTTAAAAACAAGTCCTGGGGCCTCGTAATCGGGGTAAAGAAAGGGGCGGCCTCCTAATTAAGAACAAACTGTCTTTCCTTTTTAACTTGACAAAAATAGAACTTGTGTATATTTCGTCCAAAACTAAGACCCACATCACAGAATGGGCATCGAGTCAAACCTGCAACCTTTACAACAGTTGAACATGGAAACTTTATTTAAAGTGGGGGTAGATTTACTCATTTTACAATGACCAAAAATAAAAGAGGAACAGTTAATATCAGATACACCAAATTCATTATTGATATCAGACACTCTGCTGTTGCAGGAATCTAACCACAGTCTGCCTAAATACAGACTTCCCTCAGGAAACTGTAAGAAGACATTGACACCATTTCCCCTTCTGTGATCTTCTTTGTTACCAAGCGATAGTCTAAACAGTGTGAAATAACAGTTCATTCGTTTCTTTTCACATTAATAGTGATGGTCAATAATTCAATGGAAGTGACTCATCTGAAACTACTTCATATTCATTACTGACACAGAGTGAGATGTGCGATATGTAAACGTAGGATTTTTTTTAAAAGGAAAAGGAAGAGACATGATTCTGGAGGGAAACACAAAAACAGGAGGCAGCGATGAGAGACAGGGGAAAGAGTAAGAGAGCTTCATTTAGAGAGAGATAGAATTCAAAAAATGGTAGTAATGACAAAAAAAACATACAAAAACTCAGACAAATGCTGAAAATATTAACAAAACAGAAGAGAGATGATGACAGCTCATAGAAAACTGAAACTTCACCGTTGCACCAGCTGGGACTTCCCCAGATTGACACATTACACATCATTACACACTTCACACATAATGCACAGTTACATGCAGTAACACTGTGATGAGCATGTTGTACAGGCAAACCCTCTCTTACTATATACACAAAAACAAACATCCAAGGATCAAAGGTCAGACATCATCAGCAAAATGAGGGGTGTGTTCTCTGATGCCTGCAGAGATGTTTTCCCAAAAAGATTTTATCTCATTTAAAACATCCTCAGAGGAGTGCAAGACAAACCCAAACATGATCTACAGTATATGTTGACTTGAACAGAACAATTAAAGAACATTTATGATATAATTAAAAAGACTTTGAGCATTATTCAGTACTTCGTTACTAAACAAGGACTCGCTGCTAGTGTTTTGTACAAAAGGGCGGTGACCACACGCTAACCTTCATATTATTTCACACAGGGAAAGCCACACATGTATTTAGTGGCTACTGCTAAATACATCATATACCTGACTTGATGACAAAGCCAGATACTTCAGCACTTGCGTGGCTTACTACACTCACTCTTTTTCTACAAACCCAGTCAAACCGAACCCAAAAATTCTGATTCTAACCAGGACCTGGACTACTCAGTAAGTACTCAGTAAGGATGTCTTGTTGTTTCAGCAAACACATTTAACACATATGTGCTCTCCAGACACGGTTATAAAAGGTTAGGAGCTTGGAGCTCAAATGTTTAGGATTACCAGCTGTGTAACTGGTAACAGCAGGTTTCTGTGTCTGATTAATTAAATGTAAAGCAGGTCTGGAGGCACAATTTACATGTCATGATATCACACTATCAGGCTGCACCACATGCTGTTTGTGTTGGACAGGAGCAGGTAGGCAGGTGAACAGCCACATACACTTGAGCAAGAAGAATTTCCACACACCACTTCAGACAGCCGAACAGACTCCCTTATACCTCCACCAATGTGTGTAGCGTGTGTGTTTTCTTAACAGGTATGTGCTATACAAACACAGACATGCCCAATCTGCAAGAAAACACAAAAACTATAAATGGACATGCCACAACTGGACCTGCGCTATCACTGAATGTCTGGCTACACCACCTGTGTGGTAACTCACCGACGTCCACGTCTATACTTAAAAGAACCCTCACACCTTGACGAGCATTAGCTAACTGTTCTCACTGGTTCTGCAGCTAAAATCCCGATTCTCTAAATTGATTGTGATTTAGTTAGCAGTTACCATGACAACCAGTTGTTCATTGTATTTGTTTTGATGCCTAGGTTTTGTGACAGTGGTTAAAAGGTTTTGCTATTACTGTCAGTCAACTACCTGGCACGCAACTGTGGGGGAAATCAAACCCAGTTACCAATCATAACCAGGCAAATTTCGAAACCACTGGCAGCATAAATGTCACGCAACTACTTTGACTGAAAGCCTATAGATGCCACTTGAGTACAACTGCTACTACTGTGTGGTTGAATAACATGGAAGCACCCAGTCACACAGAGAGTGACCTGAATTCAGAGAACCACAAAGACAAGCAGACACCTACAAAAAAAAAGAGACAGTCTGTTCTTACAGTATTCGTAGCTTTACTTAAAAATAGCCACACTTTCAGCAAACAGGGGCTGACTGCCATCTGGCTTATAACAAGCAAACAGCTTTAAATTAAAAAGCCTGAAATGCATATTGCTAAGAAAAGGAACCAGTACAGACAAATTAAAAATCAGATTTGGAATCTCATTTAATTCTGCAAATTCATGATACGAGAAGAACAGTGCAACAGTCTTATGAAAGGTAGAATCAGGTTCCAAAAAGTCTTATCACATCTGAACAATCTAATCAAGCATAAATAAACAAATCAAGTTCTCATTAAAGTGTGTTTCAGTCTGCCTTTGTAAAGTGTAAACTGCTCTTCATTCTACCTTTAAAGCCATCAGTCACTTAGTGCTGTCGGGCAGGTGTCATGTAACCCCAGTGTGAGCTTTTCCTTCTCCAAATCATATCTTCAAGCAAAGGAAAAGCAGAACCAACACTTTTCATGAACGAGTAAGCTGATGACTGACAGACGCGGCAGTCGGCTCCAGCTGGCATGAAGTACTAAATCAATACATACGTTGGTATAAAAATGAGGGAGTGGTAGAAAGTAGGTCAGAGTTGAGGATATGTGAATGTAGTGAAAATATGTGAATTCATATTGTTAGGCTAAGAAAACAAAAGATATGACAGGAAAAGAAGCAGATAAGGCATCTAAATACAAACCACAAGGAAATTGGACTGGTCACTTCTGTGCCATGCAGCTGATGCTTAACTTAATGCTAACATCTTCTTGCTCCTATGTCATTAAACAGACGTCTGCATGTACAGGAGATACAGATCTTTGAGAGGAGTTAACATGGGCTCCAGCTCACAGAAAGACAGCAGATAGTGTTTGGTAACTGCTGGAGTCTGAAAACATTAGGCCTAAATGAGAACCAGAAGCTCTGGGGAGAGCAGCTGTGGAAGCAACCGTTTTAAAAAAAGGGGACTCTGCATGCATTCTTAGATTTATAAGAAAATTCTGACAACCTTCAACAGGGAGAATGCATCGTCAGTCCTGGGTTAAAGAAAGCTGTGTCAGTGATTGAGTTAAGGTAATTACTGTCACCGTGGATGTCTTATTGAACCGTACACGTGTTTTCTCAAACCAGACTTCATGCTGCCACTTTAAGAGAAGCAAAAGTCCCAACTTCCTCTCTCCTCCCTCCATCATGTCTGTTATGTCAGGAATGTTCTCCAGTCTCACTCTCACCCTGTTCTGCTGTGTCACTGCTGGCTGGCGCGCACACATACACCCCCCCCCACACACACACTTTAGCAATATGCTCAGAGAAAATCATATGAAAATAAAAGTGTGTTTTGGGAGGGTGTAGTAATGTGTGTTAGCACTAAAATAAACAGAAATCATGCCATAGCTGTGTGCTTTACTCAGGGAAAGTGGCTCTTCAAGCTCTAAAGCACACAAACACTCTAATACACAGACAGAACAGGCTTCAGCTAGAGTGAAAAGTGGCTGATGATTACAGCACTTGGCAAATGTTAGATCCCAACGCAAGGCTGAATGGTTGAGGTGAGGTTAGGGTTAGGTTGGAATCAGGTTAGGGATCCTAAGACAGGGCTGGTTAGGGCTGGAGTGAAGGTGAGTCCATGTGTCAGTACGCCGTCTTCCCTCCCTCGTCCTGTTCTACTAGTACGACTTGAAATTACATTTAGACTATCAAACGTGGTTCATGGCTCATCATTATTCACCATCTGCAGCATTTTCTTCTAAAACAAGACCAAAGGTTTGGAGACAGGTTTTATTTTATTGTTGTAGAGAATAATAATGAAACTGATCATTCAGTGTTGTCTTCCTCAAGTCCATCATTCAGCCCAGCTTTTCTTTTTCCAGCCAGTCATGATTTGCTCGCCATTCCTCACTAAACGTCAAGGTTGGTATTATCATCAGTCGACATTTAAAGTCCGAGCACAGTCACCAAACCAAAACAATGATAGAAAAACAGACAGTTTAGATCCCTTTAAAGTGACAGTGCCATATTTTTAGAGCCAAAAATGAATTCAGTGTACAGTATGTCTTCTTCACTAAACTATTGTGTAATCAGAGAAATTGCATCAGAAATTTGAAATTAAAGTTCAAATATGATGTCTTTATGTACGGTCTATGACATTATGTGCACATATATGTGACCTATCATTTCCACATCTGCTCTCAATCTCCCCCACTCTCTCCTCTCACCTACTTCTCCCCTCCCCCTCATGTGAACCCATTCACACCTCTGGAGCTGGCTGCCATCATCCCTCCTTGCCTCTACCCTATCCATCCATCTATCAATCCATCCATCCCCCTTCAGAACTGCTATTGTCTGATTAAATGCTTAGATTAAAAAGAAGCAGAGGAGGTAGAGCACAGGAATGGCGAAGGACTAGGATGGGGGGTAGGAGAAGAGGAAGGGATGAGGATTAGCAAAAGAGGGGTGACAGACGGGAAATCCGGGAAACCTGCTAACATAGAGGGGAGCATGAGAGCAACACCATCCCCCCTCTCTGGCCCTCTTTTATTATCCCCTCTTCAGTGGTTGGTGGTTTTGTAATTCCATTAGACAGCATTAGACCATCCTGAGTCTGTAAGAGTATGCTTTTTAAAATAATAATGTATTTATGCTTTGAATACAGTTACTAGTTTCAATTTTCCTTTTCCCTCAATTGTCCTTTTTAAGGAGTCAGATATCTTTTCTAAATCAGTCTGACAATTTAAATATCACGCATGTTTGTTGATGTAGCCTCGAATACCATAAGTTTGTCAAAAAAATAAACAAACTGTAAAGTGCAAAATGCATTGGCCCAGAAAATAAATACATGAAAAGAGAAAATGTGAATCCAAAGATGAACTGGGCATTACAGGAGAAAAATAAAGACGTTCAATGTCAAACAGAGCTCTTTGGGTGAAGTCTAGTGATTAAAGGGTGCAAAGACCCTCTGACAGATGGAGCAGGTCACACCGAGTGGGACATGCCAGGTCTTACACTGACATACAGTACTTAAAAAACACAAAACTGTGTGCATTTACTTGAATTATCACACAGATGCAGACAGAATGTATAGTATAGTCTAAGGGCACGATTATTAATAAGCAGACATATTCACACACAGGTAAAGGAGCATGTGTACAAATCAATGCCCACAAATAATCTATATACTACTATAAATTATATAAACACAGGGTGCTGCCATCCACCAGTGTGTTTTCTGTCCTGTCAGCTGAGCTAGTGCAGGTTTATTGGACATATTGAATCCTCAGGCTCACTTCTGTAAGACCCTTTTTCCTGTATAGACATAAACATAAAACTGTAGAAAACGTATCATGCAAAACCCAATGAAAGAAATCACCTATTCTAGGCCTTTCTTGTATCTTTATTTTCACAACTTCTATTCAGTTCCACCAAAAGAAATTAGCTGTTAGCCTGATGAACTTAAAACTATTCTAGACTCTCACCCAACATCTCGTATCTTAGACGATGCGTATTGATCGGACAAGTCCAGGAGCAATCAGGTCAAATTGTGCGAGATACACTCAGCTGAATCAATACGTCTGTGATCTGATAGCACAGGAGAATGGGTAGGAATAGCAATAGAAGCATTAATGAGTTGTGTGAACATAAGGTTTTTGTGATTGGTAATAAATAAATAAAAATTATATTAATGTGACTATTACTAAACCTATTAGTCACTGGTTGATAAACAGGAATGTTTCTGATTTATCACCTGTTATTTAAGGACGGTCAGTTCATTCTACACAGCTCAATCATAAAAAGACGTAGAAAATGACAACACACATGCACACACTTTAGTGATACTCATGCTCTCACACACATCCTTCCCCGCAGGATGGTAATTTTAGAGTTTCTCAATTAGGAGCAAAGCCTGTTAAGAGAAGTAGCTGGAGCAGTAAGAGATTAACAGCAGCTCCGAGTACTGACCTAGTAAAGACAGAAGAGGAGAAAATGAGAAATGGATGGTTAAAAAAAAAAGACGAGGAAAAACTGACATGGAGGCTGTAATGAAGGCGGGAATGTGAGAAAGGTCGGAGATGAAGATATCCAAAGATGGGGATGTTAGCAAGAGTTGAAAGTAATCAGAAATGCGACAGATATGAAACACAAAAACTCATGTTGGAAGCAGTAGAGCATGAATGGACAGAAGGAATGAGAAAAGTAAAATAAGAAGGGAGGGAAGAAGAGTGTGTCATGAGAATGGTATGATCAGGATTTCACCAAGGACAGATTAAAATAAGATGATAAATCAGAAGTCCTTATACAGATGGTAAAGTCCTGACCAGGACAGGGGCAGTCTACATCTGGCAAACTTCACAAACAGTTTTAATGTAAGGATATAGTAGTATTTAATTAAATCCAACTTTTTTCTATATATTATCTTTCAGACCTTTAACTTTTAAATTTCATAGTGAATAAACAAAGCATGTTTTGTTATTTGTTCGGTATTCTATTGTTAAACTAGACATAGCTGGTGTTAAGAGAGGTTAAACCAATAAAAAGCACAATTCACACATTCTCCCATTTAAAAAACAAATGTTGACAATAATAAAATGTAGAGGATTCTCCATTATCCCTTTAAAGTGTCTAGTTTTCTTTTTGGGTGCTAGGATTTAAGAGACCTTACAGTGAACACTAATAAAAATGTGAACCTTTTCTCTCACAAGCTGAAAAATCCCTGATGTACTCTGAAGAGGTGGGAGGAGGGAAAGGAGGAGGACATTAGTGCTGACACAAAAAAGGCAAGAAGCTTACAGGGGGATTGTTGGGATTTTAAATGGCTCTGCGTTAAAAGAAAGACAGTTAAAATACTGCAACCTGATTGCAGCATATGTGAGGGAGTACAGGCCAGCAGCAGGGTTTTATATCAGCAGCTGCAGGTGCAGCTCTGACTAACAAGAGATCAGGAACATTACAGCAGCGAGTGAGAGGAGACATTTAGCTCCAGTAATATATTATATAAGATACCCATTTTATATCTCACTAAGACAATCAGCTTTGTTTTTATCCGGGATCCATCACACTTGCTAGTACTCCATGATGTCAACGCCATGTTAAATAACATAAGAAGCACAGTGAACCCCCCCTGCAGCAGCAGCATCAGTGGTACAGGCCTGACACCAGGTAGATGTGAGGGAATGAACCAGTCCACTGTGACAGGGGTGTCCTGGGTCCTCGCCATGGCGTTGGTGTAGTAAAGTAGATGAATGGGATTAGGGCTGGGCCCCTGCTGGGGGGCCAGTCTGTGTGACGTCCCGCCGGGATGGACCAGATTACCCTCACAGCCTGATTTGAATGGCAAATCCTCACACCAACTCGTGTGCACGAGCTCATGCACAGACGTGGAAACAAATACGTTAACACATAAAGCTTATGAGGTGTGGACTGTAGCAGGAAGACATTATAAAGTAAAATGATTGTGAATCCTCAAATGAACCAATGTCCACTTATGAGTCATCAGAAACTGGTTGTTTGGGAAATATTATCCAGTAAGTTTAAAAAATGTAAAAGATTTTCTATTTTACCATGTTGCTAGGCGTCTTTCTATTTCCCTTGTGACTCTTTGAGGGGTACGATCCCTGAAGCTGGGAACGATAGCATTCCTGTGTGTGTGTATACCTGCTAAGTGACCCAGCTGCAATGGGAAACCTACTGGAGCAGATTAAAAGTCACCCTACCACTCCTGCACAAGTCAGGGTCAACACTCACAGCTACTCAGCACATCCTTTCATCTCACGGGATTGAAGAGCAGAACACATGTCCTCTCTGACAGGACCAACAGTTCACACAGTTATTAGCAGGTCTGGATTTTTTTTTAAGAGGGAGGTGTGTATTCAGTCCACACACCTCTCCTATCCTCTTCAACCCCGGAGGATTTAACAGTTAATCAAACAGAACCAACTTCTATCATCCCTGTGATTAACTCAGAGGGACTCTATTTGTAAAAACACAACTCACAAGAAAACTTCAGCATTTTCAGAAGCAGGTTAACATTAGAATAAAATCAGTCAACTCTCAACTTCTCCTGCAGCCATCACTCTGATGCTTTTTTCATGTTTCAAAAGCTCAGCACGACTTAAAAACAGTCAAACTACAACATTAGCTGCTTTGGGCACTGAAGCTTTTCTCTTGACTCTGGTGAAGAACACGTGGACCAAACCAATTAAAAGCAACCTACATACTAACCTTATAAGATCCTTTTAGTTTTATTAACTTTCCTGATGCTTTTTTGTCTTTCTTTTCATAGTGGTGCACCTTACATGCAGCCACACAGCTGACTCCAGCATTACAGGCAATTTAAGCATAATTTGAAGATGCAGGCGGTGTACCTTTCCCTCAGCCTTCAATCTCAACAAGAGAGAAACAGATTGAATAGCATTTATCTGAATGACAGGAAGATGGAGAGACAAGTGGAACGTATAGATTTACCTTACTCTACCGACAGCAGCTTTCTGCCTTCATTAGAAAATTAACAGGAGGAGCACAAACGATGTGCAATAAAGGGGAGAAGATTAACAAAATAAAGCTCTTCTTTCCATGTTAACCAATCCAAACAGGCAGAGCTGAAGATTTAAAAATACAAAAAAAAAAAAAAAAAAAAAGGTTAATGAAAAGAAATCTGGTGAGAATAGGAGGGAGCATGACCTCTCTTCAAAGACAGCCGCTTGGTTTTGCTTCAAACTGTAAAACCAGCAAGAGAAAGAAGAACACGTGTTAACCCATGAATCAGCAGCCAAAGAATCTTTCAGCATTTCCCAAATGCTAACTAACTCTCAGAGTTGAGGCAGGAAAATAAAAACAGCAGAGCAAGCAAACAATTACAGAGACACAAGAGGAGATGCAGTATACCCCTCAGACAGATGATGCCCTATAGGGAACAGAGCTGCAAGAGGGTGTGCATTTACGCACTTGCAGCAGCGTGCAATCGATGCCTCATGCACAGTAACCACTGCCCCCTATATTGCTTTTAGAACAGCATCCATGATTAATTCATTAACTGTCTCTCTCTCTCCGTCCTACTTCATCTTGACAGCTCTGTAGTGTGTTATAACGCACTCACACCGTTACACAGACGGCAGCAAAAAACAGGTATAAGAAAACACTGTTGATGCGTGAATAAGACATGCACCCAGTTATTCTGCTGAGTCTCTGCTGTTCTAAATTCATCTACTCTGGATAGCATTTTTGAGTATGTTAGTGAGGACTGGAGGTCGAAACAGAGAGGACAAGATGTGTGTATTAACTGGGCCAGCTGAGCCTGGACAGGATGTGACTTTGTGTGCTTGCCCGCCACAAAGGTCAGATCAGCAGCAGAGTGCCACTCCTTCTATTTCCTTCTGGAGTCTTATTATTGATTCAATTGAAGGCACATCTCCAAAGATCCTGAAGAGTGTGCACACACTCAGAGTGACATCATGCGTGGCAACATCTACTGATATTCTTGACCTATTTTATTTCCTTCATATGAATGCGCACACTAACTCGCAGCCAGAAATGCCCCCTCCCTTTCGTAACGATTACATTCAGCATCCCGGAAGCACAGACAGAGATGGAACAAACATCCAACTGCTGTTTCAGTGCAAACTCTAGGAGCTTCGACAACCGCCAAACAACACTGGAAGGAAAAGTTCAAAAGATGTAGGTCATTCACACAGCCCTTCACTGTTACAGTCTGTCATGAATACAGAGCCTGTGTGCTGCAGAGAGAAGAGAGGGCCCCTGTTACCACACACAAATGTGCACCAATTCACGCATTTATGCATTGCAGGAAATATTTCACACTCACTCGGTGTGGCCCTCATGACCATTCGAATTGATTTTCTCCCCTGGCACACACACGTACACAATGAAGCTCATTGATTATTTTACTAAAAATCAGCTGGGTGCTGGTTATGTAAGAACCCTGGGGGAGAGTAGCTGGGAGCAGTAAGAGGAAGCGAACAAAAATGGAGAAAAGAGGAAAGAGAGATGACACAGTGACAGGTTTTACATATGCAGAAGAGCATTAGCCAAGTTTTTCCCTCCATTTGTAAAAGTTTGATTACCTCTTATTTCTAACTTGTACACTTGCTGTTAACTGCTTTTCAGCCTCCGTTTAATTTATAGGCTGCAATGTCCTTGCAAAAAATTCCCTCATCTTAATGTTTCCTGCATTTCCAATTTCCATTTTCAATGCATTAACAACAAGCAATTGTGCAGGGGGTTCTCATCAAAACCCTGAAGTCTAGGAGTGTTTGATTTCCCTGAAGGCCCCCGTCCTTTGCCTCAAACAGCAGTGCATAGTTTTTAAACTCGGTCAGCATTTGATTTTCCCTGTCACAGCTCTGGCAGCGTTTGGTTTTCCTGCCGACACAGACAGGTGCTGCAGGAGAATGTTACTAAACAGGAAGTAACGTGGGAAAGCAGCGAGAAGAGGAGGGAGGGAACGAGAGAAAGAGTGAAAGGACGAGGAGCTAATGAAATAAGTGAGTGAGAATGTGAGGAAAATGAAAGGAGGGTGGGAGGAAGAGAAGAGAAATCAATGCTGAGAAGGGAAACTCGACTGTGACAGATGAAGACAGAGAAGGACAAAAGAAACAGCATTAATGAGATCATTTAAGTTTAATTAGGTTCAATTTTTTATTCAGTGCGGATGAAAAATTGTGATCTGAGGGACAAACAGAGATTGTGCTGGATGACTGAGAGACATCAGACAGGAGTGATATACGAGGAGGAAGAGGAGGGAGGTTGTGTTCTTGTGGACAGAAATCTACCGTGAGAGAAGAACAGGAGCGAGAGGAAAAACTAGGCCACGTGGAAAAATCCAGCTGTAATGATCCAACTCTGGGACCAGCCGATGGCTCGCATGTCTGGCTCTCTTCTCTCAATGTCTATAGTAATTTCCTTCACTCTCCGATATTCATTTAAGTTGTTTTGTCTTCTAGCCTGCGTTGTTCTGTGGCTCTTCCTCTGCTTCCATCACAGATCACCTCATCAACTCTACCCTTCCAGCTGCTTTTCCATATCTTCATCCTCTCCATCTTTACTAATTTGTCCTTCATTTCCTCCAGTATCAGTGACCCGTCATCCAATAACCAGCTGCAGAGGCCAAGAGTAATTTTCCACACTTTGCTTGCCATCTAATCTCAACACTTCAAGGTCTAATTTTACCTCTAATGGGGTCACATTAGTCCAAAAGTGTGACATTTCACAGGCAGAGGGACAAAGGCAGGAAACATGACAGAGAGGCTACAGTAAAGATGGCATATTCAAAGCAGCAGGAGATATGCTTTATAATAGGACTCATGAGGTGGTTAGAGAACAGGTGTCCTTTGTATGTCCACAGCGTGTGAATCAGAAATGTAGGTACACATAAAAACATATCTGGAGAGACAGGAAGAGTTGTCCTGAACTAGTCTGCTACTTCCTGTATTCCATGAAAATGTGAGACGTCAGCAAACACTCAACTCCAAGCACTTCCTGATGATCTGTCGACTTCCTGCATCTTTCTAGGTCACAGACCTCAGAGACTTTAAGGACGCTGTACAGCATTACAGGAGTGCAGCATACACATACATACATACAACTTCAGGCATACTGTCCAACCAATAAGCCAATTCAATGTACTACAGATGCACACATGCTGTGTTCAAACACATTAGACATATGCATGACGCATAAAAAGCA
This sequence comes from Anabas testudineus, assembly GCF_900324465.2. Taxonomy (NCBI): domain Eukaryota; kingdom Metazoa; phylum Chordata; class Actinopteri; order Anabantiformes; family Anabantidae; genus Anabas; species Anabas testudineus. The sequence continues at coordinate 4,868,538 of NC_046620.1, forward strand.
AAAAAAAACCCACTAAACATTACATACCTTCGATGTATATAATGATTAGCTAGTTTAGTTGTAGGTGCATATGCAGTGCAGACACATACAGTAAACACAGTGAATTTTAGCACCTTCCAGACCCTGACAGACAGAAATTTATCCTCTATTTTACACAATTTACACAGAATATAATTTAGTTCTAGACTTTCTAAATGTGTGACTCTGGGCTGTGGCAAAGTGACGTGCATTTTCTAAACAAAAAGTTTAATAGAGAAAATGATAGTTTTATCTATATTGAAATTAAGAGTCTTTAGCAGCCAGTCTTTTGGGTGCAAACCTACTGTTAGTAACATTCTTTAAGAGCACAGCTGTGTGTGTCAGCATCAGTACTGATGATTCTGTGCGAGACAGCGACTGCCAGGGCTGATTTACATTCACAGTGTGTGCAAACTTACTGTATGTGACTTTCAAACAGCACAGACACTGATTCTGATGTGCAGAAAAAACAAGAGAGGCTGTTTCCATTGTACCACTAACACACACAAACATATAAGGTCAACGTGAGGACTGAGCTGCCACAAGCTGGCAAAGCTAATAGACTGATGAGTTAGAGGTGTACACAGACAACACTGTGACACCATATTCAGCCAAAGATCTACAGTGTTACCCCTGCTAATTACTCAACACACTCAACACTGGATGCAGACAGCTCAGTTTACTCAGCCTAAGACGGAGGATGATGATATGTTAAACCAAACTGAAACTGAGTTGATTTTTGGTCCTACAGGATAAATCATCTTCATGGCTAATGTCAGCTCTGACACATGCACATTTTCTAGTGTCTATTTTTGTAGAGAGCCAAGTTCTGACTGTGGGTTTCCTGAGCGTTTGTTCTTCTAAATGTCCAATTGTTCTGTTTCCTTCCAAGTTTCCCCTCTTATATTTAGCTCTGTACAGTCTGACGTTTTACCTGTTTTAATGAACTTTTAAGCTGCTCTCATGACTAATTAGGATTACTAGAAAAATAAGGAAAGAATAAGAAAAGTAAACATAAAATGAGAAAAAATTCATAGTGTGGTGATTGCTTGATGATGATTTTGGAAATACTCAAGTTAAAAATAATGTTAATGTTGCTGTCAATCTGCCTGCAACCATCTGGTTTTCCACTGACTCAGTGTGTGTGTGTGTTTTCTGAGTCAGATCCCAGTGTTTTTCCATATATGACCCTTTTGCTATTGCTTTAGATATCCTGTCATTGTTACACAGCAGTTACAGTTACACTCAGGAGCACAAGATATACACACAAATAGAAACACAGGCAAACACACACCAACCCACCACCCTTGTGAATGATTTAGGCAGTATCAAATGTCCAGACTCCAGTTTCAGTCAAGTGACGCCCCAAGCAGCAGGACATGTTCTCATTTCTCTTTATATTTTTCCTGACAACTTCAAGTTGACAAGTGATTACCACACAGCTGACAGAGAATAGACTCACACACATTTCCACACAGGATAATGGTTTATGGGGTCAGGTTTATAGTAGTGTATGAAAATTACTACAATCTAGACTAAGAGGAGAGAGAGCCTGAGAAAGAGGAAGAACAATGTGTGACAAAATGAATGAATGACAGGTCAAACTTGATATTGTCTAAGACAGTGGGCGTGCTGTTGTCGCTATGAGTCTTCAAAGAGTTAAACATGATTAGACAGTGACATAAAGCAGCACAAGTCCTATTGTGGTGGAGTGACTCCAGAGGACACAAGGCTGCTCCTATAGGGTTACAGCCTCATTATAGCACTGACAAAGGAGAGTGAGCTGTGACTGTGATGTGTGACAGAACACAGAGGACACACCAACCACCTTACAGGGCCAGAAAACACACATTAGCAACATCATAGTCATCAGTTCACATGAGGCTGTGCACTACACTGTGACAGAGTGGAGCAACTTAGAAACTTATACACAATCTTAGCTACATACAGACACCGACTATAAGTAGGTTTAATGTTCAATTTGTACCCTGTGTACTATTAAAACAGCATGGGTCCTGAGTGTATGCCTACACATAGTTTTCCAAAACAGCTTCCCATTTACTGAAAGCACCTGACAAATACAGGCCCAGCAGTGGGTATGCAGTCGCCAACACACCCTTAGAGAGGGTGTACAGACGATGAGTTGGGGACTTTCAGGACATTAAGAGCTGATATTTCTAGTAGCCACCAGGGGCCCGTGTCCAGCTCTGCTTAAATCAATGTGCTTAAATTCCCTGCATTTAATTAAATCTCTCATGGGACACACCACCTCCAATGCCTTATTTATTTATTGAAGTAAAAGCAATTGTGTTCGCAGATAAAATTGAGCTGTGATTGCCATCGACAAATTGCACTTAAATGGAGAGCGATCACTTTACTAACGGCTGAGAAATGGACTCTGTCTATGTGTTGGAGTAGAGCCATTCTAAATTTACAGTCTGTATGTGAGAGAAAGAAAGCAAGAGAGATCTAGTGGAGGTCCTACTTCCTCCTATGGAGCTTAAACGCCTTGTCCGGCTTCACCATTTAGATTTATTCTAACGGGAAACGATTAATGTCAAACGGATAAATATTAAACCAACGTCTATCAATAAGATACAGATATGGCTTGTGAGTTATGAGTGGGATCTGTTACATTCAGCAATAAAGTCATGTTTTTTAACTGCCTGCTGCAGTAAACAAGACTATTTTGTGGGTCTCAAGACAAAATCTGTATGTTACAACAGCCCAGAAGTTATCTGTAAACTTTTGTTCTGACATATTTCAGATATGGCCAATACGGTTCAAAGCCTTCAAAAGAAGGCTTATTCCAGGGACTGCAAATCACAAGAGCTGGGCCGAGCGTTGCCACAGCAAAGATGCTACAAACTCAGTGAAACATCCCCCTAAGGCATTCTTCCTCTGTGGTTACACAGGTTGGTTGCACAGATACTTGATGCTGCAGGAATAAAGATCTGCTCATATAAACCTCCTCACATCCTGTGTTCTGTGTTGTCTTTGTCCACCTGTCTCTGTCTCTCTCAAACACACACACACACACACACACACACACACACACACACACACACACTTGCCAGCTACACATTCATGCTAAGCCCCAAACCCCAAGGAGTTTAGTTTCATTATAATAATCAATTATTTAAAAACAGCCTCCTTTCATCAGTACCAGCCTCACAGATGTGACCCAAGTCCATTGGCTGTCTGCACCCCCATCCTCTCCACCACACACACACCACCCCCTCGCTCAATTTCAGTACAGGCATTCATTTTTAAAGCAGCCCTGTCACTGGGATTATAAAACAGCAAGTCTCAGTACTGGTGGTGATTGCTGCAGGGGTAACAAAGCAACAAAACCAGAGCTGCACATAGAATGAGGTCAGCTGTAACCCAACAAGAACCATTCTGTTTGAGCAAGTTTGTTTTGTCATCTTTAAAAAAAAGGGGTTTCTAAATCCTATCAGGGACAAACTCAACCTTTCCGCTGATTTGCAGAGCAGCCACTTTGATATTTACAGGACAAACAAACAAAAGGTGAAGCATGAGGCCATGTGGGGAAAATTCCCTGACACTGGCAGGCAGGGGGACTTCACAAGACCGCTTCCTCTGGTGTCTCAGAGGCACACAAGCCATTACAGGGGAGTCAGGGCATGCAATCTGCTGTAATACAGAAGGAGAGCAGCAGTGTGGGTAGAGGAACTGCCTTGTTTATCCAAAACATCAACACTGAAAGAATCCAGATTATGAAGCTGGCAGACAGATCAACTTACAGTGAAGGACACACTGTGAGCCCTGTGTTTAATCCACTGACAAAAACACTGAAACAGTCCTTTAAACACCCCTCTAAAGATAAATGTAAATAAATAAAGTGAAACATGTCACTAGCTCCATTATATTAAACAGCATGTCTCCCCTTTACCTTTATATCGCTCCAGGACATCTTCGTACGCCTGGGCAAACGCCTTTTCCTGGGAATGGTTTGTCGGCAGTAGACCCGGCACGAACCCGGCCATGGTGGCTGTGCAGCCGGCTTGGGAGTAGAGAGGGGTCGGCCTGCAGAGTACCGCAGTGACCCGGTCCGCTGCTGCACGTCAAGCCGCCCTCTCCGCTCGTCGGAGCCCAGTTCAACAGTGGATCTGATGCATTGACGCACACAAAGCTCCGTCGCTCACCTCCACAACCGGGGCTTGATAATCCTTTGGGACACTTGTCCAAGAAAAAAGAACTAAAACTTTGAATACGCGTGTTTTAGGAGTTTAAAATGATTCTTTCTACTTAAGGTTATATAAACGTTATCTATCCATTATCGCCGGATGTGTCAGCGTCCGTGTGCGGGAACACACCGCCGCATCGCTCGGTGTGGCGTCTCCGGCCGGTCCCTCCTTCAATATCAGCTTCCACCCGGTGACGGCCGCTTTTTGTGCCTCCTGTGTGTATGTGTGTGAGGCAGGGAGCCAGTAAACGATACACCCCCCGAGTGAGTGTCCGCAGAGGGGGGCAGTGTGTCCGTTTCCGTGCCCAAGTCGCCGGAGCTCCTGGCGAAACAGTATCCGGAGTCTCAGGCTTCCTCTCCAAGGCTGTGTCGGCGTCCCGAGGATCCGAGGCGAGCCGGTGGAGCTCCCAACATGCTTCCCAGCCGTAATGGCCGCTTCTAGCCGAGGCGTTACGGTCTCCGCCTCCGTTTGACCGTGAATGTGTGTGTTTACCGTCCGACTCCTCGGCGGCTCTGCCCGCAGTGTCTGTCCATCCCTCCCTGCTGGCCGCGCCAGGAACCTCCGCCACAGGAATTTCAAGAGCCGCTGGGGAGCAGCTAGCTAGCTAGCTTACACGGCTGGCGGGGTGAAAATGGAGCCGCAGCGCCCCCAGATGGAGGCCACGGCCCGGTGACAGCGAACCACAGAACCCCGGCCAGAATATTTCCAGTAATTATATTATTTTATCAGCAGAGTCAGAAATGAAACCAGCCAGTTAATTAATGAACCGACCCAAAGCTAACTACCTCCATTAGCACTAACGGCTAATTTCCGTTAGCCTAACGTTAGCGACTCTAACGGTTTAAATCCACCTTTAAAAGTTCATTATTGATCATTTCTCCTTTAAACTGTGTAGAAATAAAGTCAGGCTGTTTTATTTATGTCAATATTTATTTATAATTTTATATTTTGACATAAATTCCAAATGGAAAACACTAGTGTAAAGAAATCAACAGTTACAGTAATTAACAATTAACTCTAATTAAATTAATAAACATGAACACATTAAAAGTCTGCAAACCTGTTTTTATGTCGCTTCCATCAACTCAGTATGGAAACTAAAAGTGTAAATTATTATTATTATCAGATATGCTGGATATTTGTTTGTATTTTTGTCTTAAATAGCTAAATTAATTATTATATAAATATATAAACCTCAATTACAGCAGAGAGAAAATCATCCTGTGGACAAACTGCTAACAAGTCAGAGACGTCTAAAGAGAACAATACACAATAATAACAATAAGAATAAGAATAATAAGAATAATAATAACAATACGAATAAGAATAATAAGAATAAGAATAATAAGAATAAGAATAAGAATAAGAAGAATAAGAATAATAAGAATAATAAGAATAAGAATAATAAGAAGAATAAGAAGAAGAAGAAGAAGAATAAGAATAAGAAGAAGAAGAATAAGAATAAGAATAAGAAGAATAAGAAGAATAAGAATAAGAATAAGAATAATAAGAAGAAGAAGAATAATAAGAATAATAAGAATAAGAATAATAAGAATAAGAAGAATAAGAATAATAATAATAAGAAGAATAATAAGAATAATAAGAATAATAAGAATAAGAATAAGAATAAGAATAAGAAGAAGAAGAAGAAGAAAAAGACGAAGAAGAAGAAGAAGAAGAAGAAGAAGAAGAAGAAGAAGAAGAAGAAGAAGAAGAAGAATACACAGGATTTTGTAGCCTAGTTAATTTTAAAAGTTTAACAAACACTGACTTTATTTCTACACAAATATTATGATAATAATATTGTTCCTCTTTGTTATAGTTTCATGTCCTTTTACAGCTATTGAGCATCTCTATGACTCTTCTTTTGACTTTGTGGTAATTCTGCATCACTTTGAGCTCATTTAGTTTCCCTGTCCTTGTCGTCTCATAGCTTCCTGGGTCCTAATCAAAAGCCTACTGCAAAATAAACCAGTGTACAGGGGCTTTGTGTTGTGACATTAGTGGTTCTAACTAGAAACCTGCTCTAAAACAGCCATGAACAGATAATCTCAGCATACAGATCTCATAACGCAGCCTCAACTGTAGTGGTACAGATGATGTTATTTAGCATACAGAGCCACATAAAGATGATCTTAAAACAAGGCACAGAGTCAGAATCATAAAGCCTCAGGCAGAAATATGCAAAATAGAAGCTAATAGTTAAGAACTATGGTGAACTGCTGCACCATCACAAGCAGGTGAGGTGGTACAGGACACCTCTCATCCTTTATACGTTTGCATGTTTATATATTGCTGGTTACCTTTCTAAAATGACTATTAAAAGATACAAATATAAAAATAATTACAATAAAAAGCTGTATAAAGTGGTATGGATAAGATAATATTCAAGTCAAGTTCAAGTATAGTAGTGAGGAGATGTACTGCTGAGTCTCCCTCATATAGTATGGAGGTCACATTCTGAATTTATCATATCACGGGTTCAAGGACTGAGCAAACATCAAGGTAGCAGACGGAGAAAGAAGCTACAGGGAAACAAATCGCTTTCTGCAACAGAGTCAAGATGTTACCATTAATGCAGTCCCAGTAATATTTCCACCAGAACATTAAGAACAATGGGAGAAAAACATCTTTTAGTCTAATTACACATGTGTCATTTGATTACAGATCAGTTCAGTGATAAAATGATAAATCATGATGATGGTGTTTTTATCTAGTAGAGTGTGAAACCTTCCTATCCCCACCTAGTGGTGGACAGTGGACTGTACAGTCTGACACCAGCTCTTTCTGACGGTGCACGTTTTCTTCTATTCGTTGTTTTATTTAAGTTTTCTTTTTAATTTTTTACTCCTCGTGGTGGCAGCTGTAAACACCAATAAAAGTAGTAAATGCGTGTCTGTTAAATAAATGAATGCTGTGCCTCTATGGGTCACTCTCTGTTTTCCTTCTGCAGCTGTGTGTAGGCATGTTTCTATATGTATGTGAGAGTGTGTGTTGTTGTGGTTGTTGTGCGTCTGTGCTGTCATGCAGAGTCCAGCTGCACAGTGAATGTGCTCTGTCAGCCAAAAGGACATACAGTCCTCAACACATCAGCAAAGCCAACGCCTGAGGAGCAGAGCCTCACTACTCCTTCAGGACTCCTAACTCGTGCTTTAAAACCAGAAACTCCCCTCAGCTCCCCGACAAATATTTCACATTCACAGTTTATATAAAACAATTTAGCCTCACTGGAAGAATCGGTCATCTATAAAAGAGCCGAACGATATCTTGAACATAGATCAATGTGATCTGATAATCCATGACTGTATTTTTGTTTGAATTACAGCCTAATAAAGCAGCTCAGTGCCCCAAATAACAAGTGGAGAGCAGATCAGAGCAGAGCAAATCTACTGTAAAATGTGTGTGACTTGGATTAGTGGCTGCAGAAAACAACTGCAACTTCTGCTAAAGCTTAAAATAACAGTGTGCTGCAGTTAAAATGTCAACAACAGCCTGAGAAAGACTCATGAGTAACATCCACATCCTGACATCCTACTCTTTTCATAAGTTTAGATTCGGTCGCAGTCTCAGCAGGAGTCCAGCATGTAACCCAGAAACAGGAAGTGGACTAGATCACCTGAGAGACAACATGTTTTGTCCCATATTTTACTTAATGTCTTAGAAAACGTGTAAAATAACGTAATCGTGGATGTAAAGACCCTCTGTCTTTATGTCCTCCCTTTCTGTGCAGTCTCTCCCTTTTCTCTCACTGCTTCTCTGTCCCTCCTGCATTTTAATGTGAATTCCTCATTCCTTCTCTGCACCACAAACCTTTCTTACTCTTTAAACCTTAACTCCCCGTGCTTCAACGTTTTTCTTTCAACCTCATCTTTGGTTTTCCTTCTGTTATCCTCCCTCCACCCATTCCTCGGTCTCACCTCTGGTTCATTTTTAATCCCTCATTCTTTCTCTTTCTGTTTTATGACCTCCCTCGCCCTCATCTTTAGTTAAAAGTCGTCTTTCTTTTCCCCTCCTCTTTGAACCTTGCCCTTATTGCCTCTCTTACCTCCCCCCTCCCTTTCTCCAACTCCATTTCTCTCCTCTCTTCATTACCTTTTCTAAACGGACTCGATCATTCACTCCTTTCTCTTTCTCTTCTTTTACAAACTTCTCTTTTCTCCTGCTCCAAATTAAAATTCTGACACTCTCCCTCTTTCACTATTTGCTTTTTCCCTCCTTTTATTTCCAGTGTCAGACTCTCTCACCCCCGCCGCCATTGCTTGTCCTCGCCTTTTGTAACCATGGCTACAGAGGAGACCACGTCGTTATGGCAACAGGGGAGTATGCTGGGCCTTGGGCTGAGGCTTCCTTTTAGCTGCCTGTAGAGAAATAAATATGGAGGGAGGAGCAGCAGGCGGGATGGTGGACGACTAAGTTACATGCAGGCACAGACGTCTGGGGTCCTGATGTTCATGTGAATAAATTATTACTGCAGCAGTGTGACACAGAAACACACAGTTACAGTGCATTACTCACACTTTTCCTCTGTCGTGTTTTTGTTTTTTGTTTTGCTTGTCTTGCAGAAAACTATTATTGAAACATAATTGAGTGTTTTTAATTAATCCAATACAAGTGTATGATGATTCAGGAGGATGTTGTGGTGCTTACAAATGCATTTTCAATCCACAAACAGCAGCGATGAATCTGAACTTTAACTTATATTTTATAAATATATAACTGTATACAAATATTGAAAGTCTGAGATAAGGTCAGAATATGCAACAGAACCAGTTTACAAAGAGCTGATTATATCCACTGTGGTGTCATCTGAACATCATTTTAAACCCCACTGCATGTTAATGTTAGTAAATGTTATTATTATATTCATGAGGTTGAAAACAGATGTGTAGACTAATCTAATTATTCATATGGTTGAATGTACTTGTAACATTGCTACCTTTGTTTACATTTAGTTAATAAAATGTTTGTGAATTGAAAATCCATCCTGTCTTTATTTGTTGCTCAGCATTTGCCACCTGACAATCTTCTCTCCTTACATGTAGGGTTTATTGTCTCCGATTTACAGAGGGTGATTTTTGAATCTCTTGCTGCCATGAACAGAAACTCCAGCAGCTTTTGGATGATTTCACTGACATTCATGCTCAGCGGGCAGCAGAGCAGTGTGAATAACAGGACAACAGCGTGCCACACGTCTATCTTCTTGATCAATAAACATTTTCTACTGTTACTTATCCTGCATATAGAAACTGTAACCAGTGTGACCTACTGGTAAAAGCAGCCTAATGGATTCCTTTACCACATTCCTGACTGAACTGAAATCGAGGTGTAAACACGTTGTCTATATTATGTGAAATATAATATCATCACAATAGGCTTCACGCATGTCTGAGCACTCGACACGCCTGAGAGTTAGCGGTTGTTTCCAGAAACGTGAGCTTTGACTGAATCACTCTGTGCTTACAGAGCAGATTTGTCAGAGTCACTGTTACAGAGAGACTCCTGTGTTGCTAGTTGGGGCAAGTCAAAAGAGACATTAGAGGATTTAAACCATCAGATACATAAGCATCTGAGTTATTATATTTAAGGTCTGTGGTTATTTGAATAAATGCTACTTTATTTGTGATGCCACAATAAACTGGGCTGGAGGTGAAGAGTATGTTTTATTTTGGGAAAACATACTTAAACCGTATTTCTCCTACAAATCAGCAGCTTTCAGAAATGTTTGCCAAGGAGACTTCACACTCCTCTTCAGACTCCTCCATACTGGCAGTGTTAGCAAGGTGTCGCCTATGTTTAAACCCCCGGGTGGTTTGTGACAGCACCAACATCAACTGAGCCGCTACCTGCTGCCGTCAGAACCGTATGATCTCCACATCAACAAGTCTGACTCGCTGACTCAGCCCAAAGGTGCTGCCAGGAAACCTCCCTGTCTGCTTTAATAATTGCACATAATGATGTTTAAATTATTTTTCTTCACCCTTTTAGAACCGTTACGCTGTTGGTAACACACACACATATTCTCAAACACACACACACTCGTGGTGTCCAACCTGCAGCACAGCTGTGAATTTCCAGCACATGCATGTTTATCCAAAAGACATAAAAAAGGATAAATATAAAAAATAACGTGTCTGTTTGTTAAAGTAGTTTTGCACTTTTCTCTCAATGTGATCTGCTTGATTTTCATTTTTCACGTTACTGTATGTTGAACCTTTACTCATTTTTTATTTTCCCCTCCTTCAATCTATAATTATTGCACACTTCACTTTCAAATTGAGTCATGTGACAAACACAGTGCCAGAAACACTTAACATTCACACACACTCTCTTGCACAAATTCTCCATATTCTCTCCATTATCATCTTCTCTAGCACACACACACATTCACACACTGTCCTTTTTTCTTGCATCAACATCTAATTTTGCTCTCTTCTCTTTCACTCAGCATGAAATAGTTTTCTTGCTCCGAGAGCTTTTCACTCACATTCAGCCCTGAATTGGTGAAACTGAACTGAGTATGTTAGTTTAAATCAAATATAACGTCCTGTAGTTGCAGCGCTGTTGCAGCAGCCGACGTCTTTGCTCAAACAAACTGTATATCGTCCCTCCAAGCATTTACCGAGAGATTTAGGAAAGAGGAGAATCAACTGAAAGCGTAACTTAAACCAGCTGTAAATGTGGCACATTGTGAAGGCAGAAATGTCAGAAACACCACACAGGCCTCTAGTGTGAGCGGATAAACCGCAGATCAAACCTTAAAATATCCCTCGTGAAGGAAGCTTGCAAAAATCCCAATGAAACACACTGAGTATACATCTGTCCTGATTCAATAACATCTTAAATCCATACAGTCAAGTTTACAGTGCTGTTACTTTACTCAAATGTTGATGCTCTACTGTAAGTGACTGGAGCTCACTGTGTTGTTGAATCCACTGGAATAGGGGCACAGAAGCCTGGAGGGCAGGTTATTCATCTGCCTGCATGTTTTTATGTAATAAAAGCATCAAACAGTAAATAATCAGCACAATTGTGAGATGATATTGGAGGAAAAGCCACAGAGGATGAGGAAGCAGCACTCAGCCTCAATCATCAAGCAGCAATTCTTGCATCCTTCTACTAAAAAATGGAAAGCTATTAGTGTGCTACGAGTGTCTCGTTACTCGAGCAGGGGAACCCTGGCTTCTCCAGAGAGCTGCGTAACCTACATTTTCTCCTCCATCTTCTGTTACTGCCAGTTAAAGAGGAGAAAGGGAGGAGTCTGTGTGAAAAGACTGCAGCACAGAGGGGTTAGGGAAGTGATGAGTAGCTCCTAACCTTGACCTCTGGCCTCTGCATGTGAGGATGCAGACAATAAAACCACATCATAACTCCACCTATTTGCACTTTAAATGACAACTATGACAATATGAACTATATGGTTGAGATTTAGTAGAGCTCATGTTTTAGTGCTCAGAGCGTGAACTTTGAACTCTTACCTGCGACACGAACCACTGCCCTCTCTGCTGGGTCCAGCACTGAATCCTGGCTCTTCCTCTTCCTCCTCTCATGTTTAGACAAGTTCCATGGCAAAGTATCTCCTGGTGGCCCCACAGGTCCTGATGGACACGGGGACAATGACCCCCCTGAACGTTCGCTCCGGAAAGACGGCTCGCTGACGCAGGAACGCTCACTGAGAGTGTCATCGTCTGACGACTCCATCTCAATTTAGGGCTGCACAGAGGAGAGGGGCGAAGAAGGAGAGGGTACGAGGGAAGGAAGGAGGAGAGCAGTGGGGGCGGGAAGGCGAAACAAGGTCAAGAGAAAGGAGAGGAAGAAGAAGTGTGGGGGGAAAAAAGAGATGAAGGAGCTTTAGACAAAGTGGAGACACTGTATTATTCATCACTGTGAGATCACACGGGGGTCAAGAATGATGCAGAGTTTCACAGTAACAGCAGAGTAACAGTAATAATGCATTTATCAGGAAGAAGTGAAGGAGGACTGCAACGTCGTGTCTAGATGGTAATTAAAGACATATCATTTATATCCCTGACTGCTACAGCTTTTCATCACCACAGTCAGATCGTCTGAAAACTGAATGTGCAGTACTAAGATAAGGGGGTTTCCCTTCAGTTCTTAGTTGTGTGACAAAATGGCAAAAAGGCTCTTCAGATGCCAAGAAGACACAATTATTCCATGAGCTAAGATGTGATAAGGTAATAAAAATGTACGCTGTGTGACGGTGGTCTTATGAAAGGAACTAAATGAGAAACAGACCAAACTACACAATGTGTTACAGCAACTGAAAAAGCTATGGTGTGATGTCTTTATACGTTTAACCTCCTGCAAAAACATACAACATGATGTAAAAGTGCTCATTTAAAATAGAAGCCGAGTTTCCTTCAGAGCTGCATCGTATGATTAAAACCCAAAAAAAGTGGCTACACTTGGCCAAGACAAAGAGAAAAGGAGAGAGATGAGATTTCAGAGCTTGTCTAGTGTTTCTATTTTTAAAACAGAGTCAATATGTCAGTGAGACAGGAGAGAGCTTCCCTCTCTTTCTTTGTCTCGCTTTCCATCTGCCCTTCCTTTCTTCCTTCTATCTGTTGCATCCTTACACTCAGTTTATTGACATTCATTTTAAATTTAGTTTCTATCAATTATAATGAAGACAAACAAAGTGATGTTGCGTGTGTGTGTGTGTGTGTGTGTGTGTGTGTGTGTGTGTGTGTGTGTGTGTCGACTCTTGGGACCTGATTCTCTAATCTGTCCATCACTGAATCAATACCTCTAACCTCAGCACACCAATGTCCTGAGAGAATGAATTGACTTTTATTGGCTTCACTATAAACCGTCCCAGCAGTGCTGTGAGTTTGAGTCCACTCAACTTTGTGCCAGGTTTTCTTTTATTCTGCTCTGTCTCTTATTCAAAACATCCAAAACTGCTTCAAGATCACTTCTTTAAAAATTGAGTTTTCTCAAATAAAAACTCCACAAATCGATTTCACTAGATTTTCGAGTGAGAAAACAAGCACAATATCAGGACCCTGAGACTGAACCAGCTGAAAGAAATGTGTTCATTTCATCTCTTACAATAAAAACAAGGTACAAATTCTTTAATCTACATTTATTGACAACATTAGGATCCCACCCCCAGTCATTGCAGCTCTGGGACTGATCTAGGATTCATTTGTCTGACGTTCTGTAAGTTTATTAATCAGCCACCTCTGCTGATAATACTGAAACTGCAATCCCACTAATGAAGAAATTTAACCAACTGACCTTGAAATTTACATGAAGTAAATTACTTCTAAGGACCACACAGTGCAACTCTATGATGTTCTGCACGAAAGTGGGTGTGAACTGTTTGGCATCGTGCAGCATTGTGGTGACTTGACAAACACTTTTCTACTGTAATAATGAATCTTGAGGACAACATATAACTTATACAATAAATTACTAAAACATACAATTCATCACAATGTAGTCTGTGAGATCCAGCAGGGACCGATTTACATTTGAGCAGACTTTATTTGCCGTTGGGGCTACAGTATTGAAGAAGAACTCACATCACTAAGGCTTCAGTTGGTTTCCTCTATATAGACACAAACGCTTTCAGAATAAAAGCCCCAAAATCCAGACAGGCTGGATTCACAGTTACAAGTCATCCATTAACAGTAAAGACAAAAAAACAGTCACTCCGGCTTCTGAGAAACTGCTCTCAGCAAATAACCAGCTAAACCTCCAACCTGTGCTTGTGCTATTTAGAAACTAACTTCTGTTGTGTGGCAAAGAGAGCCAGCAGCAGCTCTGTCTTTCTTTCCCCCGATGCTGCAGCGGACTAAACCGTGGTGTGACCTGAGCGGTGGCCACACGGTGGGAATGTTTGAGTGCACGACGTGCGAGTCCAACACAACGGCTGGGATTTGTACTCCTGCTGCCAACACTCATCCTCCTCCCGCTGCTGGCCCCCGACTAAATCGCTGGCAAAACCCCACTTCCTGAATCCTCGTTTCCACAGCAACGCCTCTGGGAGGAGGTTAAAACCTTCCCAGAATCCACCGCGGTTCTCCAGTGTGTGGTTGCGTCTTTCTGTCCTGGTGCTGGTGTTTCTGAGTGTGTTTCTGAGCCTGGTTCCCTGCTGCTTGCTGACAGTGAGTCAGTGCCACTGCAACTAGCGATTTTATAAATAGAGTGTGGATGGAGGCTTCAAAGCCGCACCGTGTTATTACAGCTCTGTGAAGGCAAAAAGACGCCTTTGAAGAAAAAGAAAGTACCAGCAGAAACACTGGAGAAGCACAGTGTGACACAGAGTGAGATCACCTCCTGGCTCTTAAGGTTTTTCTCCATGAGCACACACTCAGACGTTAGACTACAGTTACTTTGTTCACAGGCTGCGAGTAATAATTCTTTTATTAACTAACTAATGTGTAAAGTAATTCAAATTATGATAGATTAAAAACTCATACTACTGAAGGATATTGATTTTGACTAATATACTGTAGGTTAATATACAGAACGTAAGCAAACATGCAGCAAACACACATATATTCGTGCAGGGATCTTGGCTCCTGGCTCTTCCTGTGACAATGTGCAGCTCCTGCATCAGACCCCACGCAGATGCAGGGCACTGGACTCGCCTGACTTATCACTGACAGCCAGGATTTACATGGACACAGCCTGTTCCCACAGCTCGGAGTCGGGCCGGTGTGTTTGAATGTGTGCCATAAAACAAAAGACGAGGTGAAGAGAAAGTGACATGAAACAGAAAGACGTTGACAGAGATGCAGAGGCAGCAGTGGACGAATCCAAGGAGCAGGTTAAGAAGGACGGAGAGAAGACGTGAGACGAGAATCAGGGAGACAGAGAAAGAGAAAACGGACGTTTGCAGAGTAACGACTGTAACTGTCAGTGAAAGTCGATGGAGAGAGAGTTTCACTGACATTCAACAGAGACAACGTTCGATTCTTCAGGTGTTACTCATTATAAAACTACAATAAATAAAAACGCTAGAACAATGTGCCTGTCGAGCAGAAGGGACTGGATTCTCTGACTGGTTAGGAAGACAAAGTGTCTTCGTCAGATGTAGTCACAGAGGTTTGACAGAACCTTTCTGCATGAAGATGAATGCAGCATATTTCTACAATACAAAGGAAAAAAGGACACGTAATGTAGTTTTGAGCCATGTTCACATCATACGGCCACTGGTAGATACATTACACAGAAACTACCACACTTGTTGTTTGGTTCCCACATTATTACCTCAATATATCCACTGTTTATACCAGGCTGTACCTCAGTAATTAACATGATATCGCTTCATACATTTCCTGTTACGTTGATATTTAAAGTGAAGAGTGAAAAGATGTCAAAATTAGCCTCAGATCTAACAGCGATGACATCTCCCACATGGTGCAAAGAAAACAGCTGCAAACCCACAACTGCTAATTGTAATTATAATAAATTCAGCTTTGCCCATTTTATCAGGTGTCACTTCAAATTCATGAAGCAGCTAATCTAGATTTCTGCCCTGGAAAAATGCAGGAGCGGATGCGTAGCTGGGTTAAACTTCTTCGTTTTGCACTTAAAGCTAAGAAGCCCACTTGTTGCGTCAGTAATTATAAGTGTAGATAGTAAGTCAGGGATGAATGTTCCTCCCCTTAATACGCAGCCCGTGGTCATGATGAGTAACACTGACTGACTGGATAAATGAACGGCTAGACTCAGCTCCCCCACGCACACACACACACACACACACACACACATGCATTAATACACAGCACATGCACAGAAAAGCATGCATACATAAACACAGACAGAGATTAACTGGCTTGGCAACTGTAGCTCACTACTCAGCATGACCGGACAGGGACAGAGTTAATTAATGTGAGAGAGGGGAAAAAGGGGCACGAGAATGAACGAGAGGCTGATGGAGATAGAAAAGTGTGTGACTGGGATAACAAGTGACAGACAGAGAGAGAAGACGGCGTTGTGCTGCGATCATGTGTCATCACACAGCCATCAAACAGTCTGATCAATATTTACAGCTCACTCGTTTCTTTGAGTTTCTCCTCTGCTGCTTTCATTCACGATAAGATGCTCTGTGCATACCAACGAGGCTCTTAGCGAGACAGACACAGGACAGAAGGACGACAGAGGCCATACAGGATTTTAAAAAAGAGGTGTTCGTCATGTGTCAGTGTCCAAGCTGAGGGAAACCCAGCACGACAGAGGGTAACAAGATCAATGTGGGAGGTTATGTGAAGTGGGAAGGAGAGAATAAAATACACATTTCACAAAGTCACAACAACTAGATGTTGCTTCATTTTATAGGAACTACAAGCTGAAAATGTTGGAAACCAATGAATTAGTTGACATCAGGGAAAATTAAGAAACAATTTAAGGCACCGATTGATTGAAAAGTGCTGAATGTTTACTGACTCTGACCTTTTAAATATGAGAGTTTGCTGCTTTTCTCTGTTTTGGTTCAGTTCAAGTTGAATATCTCTGGATTTTGACTTATTGATTGGGAGAAATACACATCACCTTGATTTGTAGGAGCTTCGATGTTCCAAAAACAATTAAAAAGCGTGTTTTTCACAAATGTTTCACATGGCAGAGAATCATCTTCTGTCTTATTTCATTGTCACTTCAGTATATTTCAATTTGAAGCTCAGTTTGGAGTTTGGCTTTAACCACTTATGGGGATTTTTCTCTATTTTCTGTTTAGTAACTAATCAATAAATGTAAAGAAGATTAATGAAAATAAAATTAGTTGCAGCAGCATGTGAAACTATTACAGTTATGTGTACTATTACAGTGAGGAATGTTAAGTCATTTAAGTAAAACTGATTATCCCCATGATTCATGATGCTGTTTGCACATTAACTTCTAATGAAATTAAATAATAAACCAGCTCCAGCAGCGGACGACTGAGTCTGACGGTCGTGTGTCTGTGCAGAGAAGAAGATGGTGACAGAGACCAACTTAATAATCTAATCTCACTAAGGTCATTCATTATGAATAGACGTGCTGTGTTTAACTGTACGTCTCAGATCTGACTGGAGAAGGTTCAACATAAGGCTGGAGGGAGATGTGTGTTTGACCATCTGGTGCCAAGCAGCGGGAGGGGAGCCCTGAATCTAGCTTCTCTCACTCTCTCTGTGGCTGCACCTTCAATATCACTGAGGTCTTCCACACAGACAGGAAGCCTGCAGGGATGAAGCCCAGGAGGATGCACAGTGTGCAGTTGGAGGAGGAGATAGAGGTGGAGGTGATGATGATGATGATGATGATGATGATGATGGTGGAGGGTCTGTGCATGTTATTTGCTGCAGGGATTGCACGAATCGATACAGGCAACATCTCCTGAGGTGTGTGTTATATGTGCAGCTGGTGTTTCATGGCACCATTTTTACGCGCATGCCTTTCTGCCTGTCTGTCTGATTGTCTGCCTGTCTCTTCTGGTGTGAAGAGGAGAATGTTTGTGCATGAATGGACATCAGACACTGAGACCAGCAAACGCTGCGTGCACGCAGGAGCCCACTGGAAGCACGGGGCTCTTTGTCCAACACACCGCCGCTGTTCGGCTGAACAACAACAACTAATCACATTTATCCGTTTGTGACGGGAGCTGCAGAATAAATGCTGCCCAGTCTCTCATTAGTGGGAACAACCTCCACAGCCTTCTCACGACCCAGAAACCCGCTGTGACCGAGTGTCCAGCCCTCCAGCACACAAATCACGAGCGGAGGCTTCGGGAATAGGATGATGTTCAGCTCTAACATGTGAAACCATCCAGTGCATCTTATTCAGTGAATGTCAGTAAAGCAACAGTGTTGAACACGTTATGGATGAAGCTCATGTGCAGAGTCAGGTTGGTTTAACGTGATTATCTTCACAGGCTGTGCAGGTTTTAGGTTTGGTGACGGCTCTAATGAAATAAAACATCTCAATTCATTTTAAGCTGTGAGTTTATGGAGGTTTGGAGTTAATAGTGGGATTGTAATGAGCCTCCTAAGAATAAATTCATTCATTTCATAGCCTGTTAATGACCAGAGTGTCTCATACTACATGTGTATGATGGTTTGAACATGCACAGCTCAGTTTGAATCACAGTCTTCAGGCTCCATGAGCTCCAGAGCCGCCTACCTTCACCGGGCAGCAGCGGTCCTGCAATCCGAGCACAGAGCGAGGGAGGCCGGGGAGGCTGCCGCCGCTGCTCCCTCTCCTCTGGATCAAACGAGGGCTTGGGTGGATGGATGAAAGGTTGGATGTTTTCCGCTCCGCCGATCCGGTTTCTGTTTGGACGCGTCCTCCGAAACCGACCCGACACACAGCCGGAGGATGAGGCTGAGTGGAGAGGCAGGCAACGTGATCCTGAATGGTAATGGCTGTCCTAGTCCTAGTCCTCCTCCTTTCCCCCCTCTGCCTCTCTCTTCTCCTCTCGCCTTCTCCAACCCCCCACCAGCCCTCCTCTCTCTCTCTCTCTCTCTCACACACACACACACACACACTCCCTCTCTTTCTCTTCAATAGTCTGTTTTCACGGATCCGACACTTAACCCATGTCTATTGAGTGTCGCGGAAATTAAAATTTCGGCTGTGGTCCTGCGTCATCCGTGGCTCAGCGGCACCAAACCCAGCCCGAGACGCGCGCACACGCTTTCCCTCCGTGAGGGGGTAAAGGGCGTTTACTGGGACAACTTTTAATTCCCATTTATTCCAGGATCACACGGAAGAAGCAGCGCTGGAGGAGACCTGCGCTTAGTCACAGTGAGATAGTATTAATCTGTGATTTTATAATCCTAACACGCACACGCACACGCACACACACACCAACACCACCCTCCAAACAGCTGGAGGAGGAGAGGGAGTAGCTCAACAAGAAATTGATTACAGATGGAGAGATGGAGGAGGTGGAGGAGGAGGGGGTGCCGCTCCCAATCAGCTGGGAGAAGGTGTACTCAGAAGTACCTTTACTGTAGTACTATACTCTTGTAGTACTTCACATTTCAGAGGCTGTAAGTACTTAAAGTACAGTTACTCTTCTTAATGGGATTAAAATACAACATACAGAAATGATCCAGGACATCATAACAGTGAATCAGGTTTAAAATCAGCTCCATCACCAGCTGCAACATTAAAAACAGAAGCACCTGAATGCATCATTAATTCTAATTATTATTCTGTATTTTACTGCTGGTTCCTGAAGTCTCTCTGGTGAGGAACCCACAGGAAATGATCACTGTTGTTTTGGTCCTCTCTCACCTCTCTTCACACACAGGTGAAGCATTTAGAAATAATATTATATTATATTATAATAATAATATTTGGCTTCATCCTGTGGACACAAACACGAGTCCAGCTCACTGTTGCTATGAGCCTGATGAGGGTACAGCTCGTATGATGATCATTTGTCAGTGCTGTATTTACAACCTGCTCTGCCAAACAACAGAGAAGAAGATTAAAACTGTTTACGTTGTCAAACCAAGGAGAACACGACGTTTTACCAAATAAGTACACAAATCAATACAAGCAACAACGATACTGTTCATTTACTGATGTCTTACAAATAATTTCTTTAAACCTGGATCCTAAATGTTGTATTATTCATCAGGAGACACAATATTAATACAAAGGAAGTAAAATCTGCAGTGGACAAGTGGAGTTCTTATCTACATCTGTGTTACATTCTGTATTAAATCATCTTCTATTTCTTGTAAATGATCCTTTGGGAACAATAATGACAGTAAAATTAGAGCTGAGCACAGATGATGCAGGACTCTGACAGACTGGTTGAGGACTACTGCAAACAAAGGGTAAAGTTCACTACTTCCACGGCTCATTCCTTGTTATCAGTTAATTATTGAACAGCTGAATTGATGATCGTCCAGTCTAAAGAGGACAGGAGTGTCCCGGCACTTCAAGGTCTGGAGTTAATTCACACAACTGACATAAAGTGTGATGTAATGTGAAGATCCACGTTGGGTTCTGTTCGACCGTCTGTAATTCAGCATTAATAATCTTTAACTCTCTCTGAACAAAGAATCTGACGCCTTCAGACACACTTTTACAGCTGTATGAGTCATTTTTCGTGGAAAACCTATTCACCCACACGTGGGCAAACACAAAGTCAAAGACCTGAACGGAGCTAATGGATCAGATTTAAGTTGTGACAATAAACAGAGTTTACAGTTCAGACTGTCGGGAGAACATCTGACTGCTCCAGGCCACCGCTGCACCACGCTGCGTCAAACATCTTTAACTTTTAGGGCATGAGTTGGTTTCTGAGACACTAAAACGTTTCCTTCAGCTGTATAAATGCACAACAATGTTTGCTTTGTCGCTGTAAAGTCCTCTTTTCATAATACAGACAGGTCTATCCACCATTATTATACCACAAAATTATAATTGAAGTTACTTCAATAAGTATCAGAGAGGATTTTAAACATATAGAGGTTTGAAGTTCAATCTAACAAACAAAGAAAACACAGAACTTTCAGAAAAACTTGCATTTCTCATGAAAAGTTAAGATTTCTGTCGACACCAAGCCTCCATCAGGCAGAGCAACAAATTTCAGACACAACTGCCATTAACATTCGACTCAAGATGCACATGAAAAACCAACAAGCAACTCCAGCTCTGTAAAAAAGTACTGTTGCTGTTTAGACACGCACATTAAGGAGGTCCCTCAAACCAGGCTGGCAGAAAAAAGTTGCTCCCATGCCAGCGCCACACAACAGTCTGATTATAATAGGACCAAACAGCAGCTACACAGGAGCAAAACCTCTGGAGGAAAGTCATTTCAAATGTTAAGACCAAAATTTTACTCTATGGCCACAATCTTAACGGCTAAGTTTGGAGAGGAGTCAACGAGGCCTCTGAAGAACAGGAACCCCATCCCTACTGTGACGCATTGAGTGGGAGCTCTGATGTCTGGGGGGAAACAGGGAATTTAGATGAACTGTGAAGTGCTTTTGGTAAAATGATCCCCTGAAATTCAATATTTGTTTCTAAAAAACAGAAAATAAAGAAACATTGTGCAGAAAGACTTGAGTGACTTCCTGACTCTGTTATCTGTGGTCTTGGCTCCATCTTGTGGTCGATCATGGAGTCTGTGAATCCCATCAGCCTGATTTAAACACCAATAAATGAATCGAAGATGGCAAAGAGCATCGGTTCATATCTGCTCGTCCCTGGAAAGCAAACTCACTAAACTATTGAATATATGAATAATAGCAAACAGTAATGAAATATTTACTCAACGCAGGTCAGTGGGTTAAGAAAATGGACCGTTGTTCAACTTCATCTCCAGCTCAGGCACAGTAGAAGACACCAGAGTACCACAGCTGGAGGAATCGCAGTAAACCTGAGGTCATTAAATCAGCTGTGGAGAGATTATTAAATAGAAACTGATGGTTTGCTGCTCGGTATCACTTACAGCCTCATGTGTTGGCTGTTATTTTTTAATAGTAAAAACATCTGGATTTTTTACTTAATGTGCACAATAACAGCAGATGCCACCAGTTTATATCAGACTTTAGGATTAAACACAAAAAAAGGAGCAGTGAAGTTTCCTTCAAAAGAAAATGTGAATTAAAACAAAACTGTACATTAAAGGAGAGAAAAGTGAAGGAAAAGACAAAGAAGAGGACAGTGGATGATAACATTTATTTGCAAACAGGAAATAGTGACATCTGATTAACTATACACAAGAACTGAGCTGCGCACAGCTGTGTGTTCCCTCATGGTGACTGATCAGCTTTGCCCGTGTGGCAGGAAGGTGGCGTGTAGGTTCCCTCCTTCACCATCTTCTCACGCTGCTGACGGATCATGTGCAGCCGCGCGCGCTGTGGGGAAGAAGAGGAGAGGTCAGGCCTGAGACACAGACTTTAAACAAACATTTCAACATTAATATCTCCTAAATGAATTTAATGTCAGATGCTCATGTTGTAACTGACGTTCATCTCAAATCAGCACTTCATGGTTCAACTCCATCATGTCTGGAATAATGAGATGTGGCTAACGAGAAACTCATGTCGCCTGGATCCAGATTCCTGCTGCTGCAGCACATTCACCGTCAGCATCTGTCAGTTTATTCTCCGCTGACACCCACTCTGGTATCGAGGCTGGAGGCTGACCTCAGTTCACCTCTGACGTTAGTGAAAGAATTTATTTATCTGATTTCATTTGAAGCTGCCTCACAGATGTTCCTTTTTTTTCTTTTGATCCATCCCAAAAGAGCTCCAAGCAACAGATATGTGTTATTAATCCAGAGTATATGAGAGATTCTCTTTCTGAATTAAATTATAAAAGGAAATTGATATTATAATTTTTCTGAGCTGCAGAAGTAAATTAGTCCAAGCCAGAAACTGCAACCTATACAGAAACAGGTTTGAAGTGCTCACAGAACAAAAGCAACTCATATTAGCTCTTGGATCTATAGATAAAACAGTGTGGAGCACCCGTTGGCCGAATGGTTACAGCACAAACCACCAAACCGTAGCTGGGCACCTTTGCTGCACGTCTTACCCCCTCTTTTATCCCATGTTTCCTTCCTTTCTAGCAGTGCAGTAATTTTATCAGCTACTGTGAGCTATTTGCAGATAAATTGTCATATTAATTAAAAGTCACAGCTTGGTGCTTTGGTGTTACTTTGTCACTACTGCAAACCTTTTCTACCAGATAGCACTACCACTCAACTACAGGCATCAGCCCATATCAGAACAGAGTCTGGAGCCATGTAGTTGATTAGTGCCAAACTATAGTCTGTAAATAAACTATGGTCCTGTCATTGCCACAAAGTCAGACAAGGCTCACTTTGTCAGTGGGAGACATAAATGTACAATGTTGTTCTCATTCTGCCTAAATGAAGTAGCAGGTAATGGTAAACACAGTAAATCCAGACATTATACATGTCGTTTGTAAGTTAAAGATGAGTAACAAATAAGCAAAAGAATGACATGGAGATCAGATTCAAACACACCACGTACCCCCATCAATAACTAAATGTCCTTTATCAAATGACATGAAACATCATTATCATACTTTTAAACCATTTTATATCAAAATCAGCATTGGTGTTAGGAATCGTGTATCTTCACAACACTCACCGTCTTCTGCCGGTGCATGCACTCGTAGAAGTCCTCAAACTCCAACTTGCACTCCTTTCTGGCACGAGTCTGCCCGATGCCGTGGGCACATTCTATATACTCCTTCTCAAAGGCGTGGCAGCGTGAGGCATGTTTGTTGGGCTGATCTCCGCTCTGCAGCAGGATCCAGCGATCTAGGTTGATACCAAAGCGAGACTGCAAATCCACAAGCGGCATGATGCTGCTGAAAGGAAAGAGGAGAGGGACGAAACAAGAGAGAGATGAACAAAATAAATGTATAAATACATAATATTATATATTTTTATTTATGTTTTATAATAAATACATTTATTATAAAACAGGTCGTACAGGAGCAATGTGAAAGGAAGTGATGGAAAGAAAGTCAGGTTAGGTCAGGTTACTCTCAGGTTTGTTCCAGAAACATTTTAATGCCTTTTTTTGGTATTACATCAGCACACATTTCAGACACGGAGGTCCCACCATTATAATTACAGCCATTGTTTTATTTTTATGCCTTATTGAATCTGTAGTGCTCCTTTATTTATTTTAAAAATTGTTATAATGTTTGTAGTTCGTTTGTAGTAATTGTTGTAGTTCAGAATTTGTTATTTGCTGTTGTTTCATAGCGCAGCTTCTCTGGATACTCGTTCTTTGATTGACTTCAAGTTGACACAGTCCGCCATGTTATTCTCAGTAACATGGGTCTTCTGTGTCTCTGATGTTGCTGGTGTGTGCTGGCTGATGTACAGCGCATCTATTCCCCCTATTCAATGATAAAATACACCGGAGACCAAACTACTGTGCACCAACTCCTCCTCCTTTGTCTTCCCAAATCTCAAGGGGTTTGACTCCAGTTTCCAAATGAGAGACTGTAACAGCGAACACCAAGATAATCCACAGAAACACAACAGGCAAGGTGTGTGACAGGGAGCAAGATGGCAACCTTTAATATACATTCCTCTGCCTTCTATCATCTTAATGTGTCCATTTTATCTGTGTTGGGAATTTATGTCCAACCTAAGGCAAATGTGAACCCTGCCTCCCAGCTAATCATACAAATGGTTGAGAAGCTCAGGTCACTGTGTCCCCGAGGCCCCGTATTTTATCATATTTTTGTTAAAGTTTTTCAGCCACTGCTTTTTAGACAATATCCTCACAAACTATCTGTGTGTCCTGCACCACTAGAAAGACAAAGATGGTTGGCTGCTGCTATGGCTCAATAAATGATACACACTCACTGGTAACTCCATTAGTTACACTAGTACAATCTAATGCAAGCCAATACAGTGAAGTTCTAATTTCTTTATGTTGACTAAAATTTCAGTAATTCTGCTGAATGGTTATTATTGAGGTAGTACTGTGTGGTGGACTGGTGCATTAAGTTAAGAGGGGCCAAACCATTAGAAACACAGCCTAATACCTCTTAACTTAATGCACTCGGTACCAGTCCATTACACACTACTACCTCAATAATAAGGATTTCATAGAATTAATAAGTAATATATAAATAGTGCGCATACTTACAAATACACAATTATACAGAATACAAACTAAACAGATCACTTACATTGTTACAAGCTGTGAAAAATCTTGGCCACACACACTACAATATATTAGAGATTAAAAATAGATTTATACAAAATATTTCAAAGTAACCACAATAAATTAATTCCTATTAATCCTTTTTATTATTCTATTAGTTTACTAGCTTGTCGCAGACAGCTAGCTACACATCACCATTAGCCAGCTACGAGAGCTACCGTTAGCTAGCCAACTAGCGTTTACTGCACAGATGCTCATAAAATAAGTTTCTATCTCTCAGCTGGACATGTACATTTGCTCACATGGTCCATTAAATGTCTCTGTTTCATATCCGTATGATATTTTGTGAGTTAGCTTCAGTTCTGTTTCCGATCGTGTGATTCTCCTTCATGCTAACGACGGGCCGATCGCATTCTACACTATTTAGGCAATGATGCTGTTTCCAAACAACTAATTATTTCTAAGTAATAAAATCCATAACGTGCTGCTGAAATACAAACAATAAGCTATAAATATCCGCATTTACCGTGTTTTGAAGGATTCACTTTAACCTTCCTTCGACTCCAGGCGTCTCACTTTACGGCAGATCAAAACACGGCCGTAAAGCGATGACTTGTGCTGAAAACACAGGAGGCCGTAGATTCCCTTCTTCTTCGTGTTGTTTCTGTTGGTCTAACTGTGCTGTACTGCCGCCTGCTGGTCTGGACTGGGAGGACGTTAGTGCAGGCACAGACCACTATTTAACAGGTTTTTAAGGTTCACAAAAAACGATCTGATCTGATTAGCTCTGAGTATTTGCATAATTTCTTATGTATTTGTATATATGGATTTGCTTTATCATACATTTTATAATCCTCACCAGACATGTGTCAATGGGAAGATGTTGCTGAAAACAACCTTAAACAACTGCATAGGTCGTCTGGAATCTCGACAACACCGGTTCACAAACATTATCTGTCATTTTCACTTCGGCATCTGGACATGGACCCTGTGATTGGTGGACAACCACTCTACCACAGTCGCCACATACATCATTTTTTATTACTTGATTATATTTGTATTGATAATCTGCACCTGGGAAACGTACTAGTTTACCAAAGCTGTCAAATAAAAGTAGTGAACTGTGCAACTGTCGGCAACTACAGGTGTTTTGACAAGTTAAATGTCCATTTATTCTCCAGTGCTCTGGAATATTTTGTATATTTTTATATTGTTTTGACAATGCAATGACTCAGTGACTCGCTGCTTTGGTGCAACATCGGATTGTTTATTTAATTTTCCCCAATAGTCCACACATTGTCGTTCACAGTCCTGCATGTTCAACCCCGCACAGGGCAGAGCTTTAGCAGTGTCAGGAAATACACAAACAGTATAATAACACTTAAATATTGCTATCTATATACTCTAAAACCTTTTCAAATAAAGACAGGAACACCTGTGTTCTCAATAAAACATTTCCCATTAACACTCAGACTCTTTCAGGAAGTTTGTTTTTTTCCACCCGTGGTACATTCGTGTGTTTTCTCACAGGCAGACAGGCAGAAACAAGTGATAAGTGCAGAACAAACAAAGCACTGCCAAGTTATATATGCAGCTAAATCCATAAAGCTACTCTGAGATGAGAAAGGCTCTCGAGTCGAATCCTTAGACCGAGAGAAAACCTGGTAGAAAACCATTTTAAACAGAAGCACAGAGGTGATACAAAGCTAAAAAACACATCAAGCTTGTGAGTATGATTAAAGAAGAGCTTATTGGCATCGACAAACTAAAGTGTTTGGCTCCAAAAAATGAGATGTCCAAAAGTGACACAGTATTGTAAAAAGAAAATATGAATACAGCATAAATTATGAAAAGAAATAAAAAAAATAAGACTTTTACAGTCCCTGCATCACAAAACTGATTAAAAAAAAACTTGAATGCCCTTTCAGTTAAAAATACTGGTTGATAAACTTGACAAAGCATTTATATTTAGAAATGGTTATATAATGTTTTGGAGCCAAACTCCTCTTTTGTTACATCCAACAGAAAAGGCCATCTGGTAGGTGATGTCTTTTGGTTGTACCACAGACGAAAACGTACTTAAAGCAACAGATGAGGGAAAGCAAGAAAAAAAAAAAACAAGACATGAAGATAAATAAGAACACGTTTAGATAAAGTGCACAAGTGCTCATTCAAAAAAACAAAGTGGGACAAACAAATACATTCATCAGGAGTCTATACACACACACACACGCACACACACACACACACACACACACACACACACACACACACACACACACACACACACACACACACACACACACACGCACACACACACAACGTTCAAGTGGGTCAGACAGCCAGTTAACACGTCCTAAAGCAGAACCAGTCAGGTGTGCTGTTGGTCAGTGGGAGTCCAAAAGGCAGACAGGCAGCCGGCTGTCAAACGCCGGTCCAGTTACACGACACACACCTGGACTGACCAGCGAGCGAGGTCTGACAAGGACGGCACGTCAGCAACACGTGTGCAGAGCTTCACGTTTGGTGGATGAAATATTCACCCAGAGCTTCAGAGACCAGCTGATCAGCACCAATCGATTCAACGTTATCTAGTGTGAGGAGTCGCTTTTTTTTTTTTTTTTTAAACTGATGATCTTTGGAATTGAAACTGTTGATAAAGAAATAAAACGATATAAATGAGTTGTGCACACTTCTAGAAAGCTATAGTGAGCATTTCACTAAGTTTCACTATTACTGTTAATCAAATCAGAATACGATTTAGTTGTAGCACTGATCCATACAAGGATTTTTATACTGAACACTGTATAACACTGAATTACAACTAATAAGCTGCAAAACTCGCTACAAAAACAAAGGCAGTGGAAGAAGGGTACCACATGCATTTGAATTTAAAAACAGAAGCAGAGAGAGAAGTTTGTTTTTCTATTTACAGTTAAGACGAGATACTAAAACCAGGAGCCTTTACACAGAATATTTCAGGTTTGTTAGAGTAATGTTGCATTTTATAAAGTGCCACTGTCGTGTGAATACTGTTGTTTTTACTCTGCATGTTCATAAATCTGAACATGAACATGTGACGTTGTGCATTGTTGTATTTTCTGTAGTTTCAAGTAAGTGTTTTACTTCAACATACAGACGATTAGAGAAAGTCCAAACCAAGCAAACACCAGCAGGACTAAATCTTATATAATATATTTACGTATATGTGTTTATACTTAAATAAGCTTCTCAGTGAAATGTTAATTGAGGACAAAGCTGCTCTCAGTCCCAGGCTGTTCTAATCCGTCAGCACTGAATGAAATCTTAGTGCACTTCACTGCAGTGTCGTCTGGCGTCGCCACATCATTGTCAGACCTCAGCCACTTGTTTCTGTATTTCACTAAACCTAAACTGTTTTTGTTTTTGTCCCCGTTTCCGCCCTGCTCCTCGTCTGTGCAGGGAAGGCGAGATCGAAGTGCAGCTTCGTCCTGGACGTGAAGTTTCAGCAGTGTGACAGCAACTCGCTGCCTCTTTTAAACCTTCCACACACAGTATGGCTCATGCAGAACACATGCACGCTGCAAATAATACAGTTTCAAAGTCATCTGAATATAAATAGAGGAAAAGAGAAAAATAAAGCCACAACAGTAGAGTACAAAGTCCACATTCATTCAAACATAGCTATGCACATCCTGTTGCTCTCAGCAAACATCGATCTTTCTCCCTCTGCTGTGCTTGGTGACATTTCACCTTGTTTCATGATTTGGGTTTTGCAATATTTCTTACGGAAATTTTTTTACCTCTTTTTAAAATTTTTTTAACCTTTTCTTTTTTTTTGCTTAAGTAGCCAAGGCATTTTGCACCAAGGAGTAAACATAAATCATCATCTTATAAATCTCAGAGGTAGAACCCTGACAATTTACTCAGTGAGGAGATTGACAGGTAGATAGATAAGACAGAAATAAGTGAACAAACGCTGTCTGTGTTCGAGACGGTGTCTGTAAGTCGCAGAAGCAGCAAATGAGAAATGGCGACAGACGAAAAGCTATGAAATGAGGGAGAGTTTAAATGCAACTGTTGGGGGTTAGGTTCTTTTTTGTGCAATCCTGAGAGCTCTTCTCTCAGACGTAGAGGATGACGTTGGTGTCAGCGGGACAGTGAAGGCCTTCAGTGGAGGGGTTCAGCGCTCGGCAGGAGGGAGGCTGCGGCTGCTGGCCGGCCGCCGCGTGACAGCTTTTCGGGTGAGGCGAGTCACAGTCGTCCGACGTCAGCTCGGCGATGTCGTCCGATTGAGTGTCTGACATCTCCAGGTCACTGCGGATGCTCTCCGGCTGAGCCAGGGTGACGTCTCGGAGGCCCTCCCTGATTGACACGCCCGGGGACAGTCCAAGAGCTGAGCCGGACAGACCCCCGCCACGTCTGGAGCTGCAGTCCTGAGGCTCCTCGCCTCCCGAGGCGGTCGCCATGGCAGCAGAGCCCGGCGGCGGGGTCAGGTCCTCTTCGCTAGTCAGGCAGAGATGGCTGGGTTTGGTCTCGATGTCCACCTGGATCTCCAGGTTGGTGCACTCCCTGCAGAAACAGGTACAAAGCCAATGACGAGGCGTTAGCGTCTGAGTAGACGTGAGAAGAGAGTTTATTCCCAGAGAGGACTCAAGCCTCACCTGTCAGGTAGTGTGTAGGAGGAGATGATGGATCCGGCCATTCCTCGGGTGCTGGCACAGTCACTTCCTGCTCCCAGGCTGCCGGTCTCCCTCTGGGCAGATTCTTTGGCCAACTCCCCAGCTTGAACCTCCAGCCTGGAGCAACACAAACACTCATAATAGTCAACTACACTGTTCGATCAACAAAGACGCTGCACACAGATCACACTATATTCATCATTACCATTTATAACATTAATAAAGATTTTTATTCAGCTACTCTTCAGCCTCGCTAATCCTCACCTGCTGTATTTGCCAGTCCGGGTCCCGAGGGCCCCTCCTGCCAAAGTGTTGAAGTGCGGTGTGTCACCCAGAGCCCCGGGGGCCACAGAGAGCCCCTCACTGGGGGAGGTGGTGCTCAAACCGCTGACTGCCCCGTCCAGGCTGCTCTCACCGAGGCTTGGAGACTTGAGGGCTCTCCACGCATCAGCCACTGCAGCATTAGAGAGGATTTCTTTTTAGTGAACGTGAAAAGCAAATAACATTAAAGACTATAATATAATAATATAATTAATAAAGAATTGAAAGCTGTAATGGAAAATTACTAATGGTGAAAATGATTACGCTTACAGACAGGAAGTACGGTCTTATAACTGTCATCACCTGTGATTGGTCCGTCGTCCTCATCAAAGTCAATTCGTACGCCGCGCCCCTTCCCTCTGCTGACGCCACAGCCTCCTCCTCGACACAGAGATATGGGCACCACCCCGTACACGTAGGCCAACATGATGGGAACACCAATACCTGAAATCAAAATAACTGGTCGTAAATACCTCAGAAATAAAAAAAAGTCTTCAAGAGCATTTAGTTATTTCGTTCTGACTCTAACGAGCTTCCTGATGATTTAAGATCAATTTACACAGACTAGTGGAGTAGATGCTGATTCATTTTGTGGTTTCATAAATTCATGGCATTTGTTCTAATAGCACATGGTCTAAAACTGAGAGTGATACTGTTGACACAGTATGTTTGCAATAATATTAATACATTGAGACTGAAGGGTATAATAAGTTGAGCATGAGACATTTTAAAGCAAGAGATAAATTCTGCTTCACTAATATTTATCATATTTTCATGCTGGATCGAAGCTCTTCCGCTGCTCTAGGTGCCGTACAGCACCTTGTCTAGACACTGACAAACAAACTGTCCCTGGTTTGTTTTGGCCGTCAGCCTCGGGGATGCATGGTGCATAATAGACGGCGGTCTTGTCTGGTTTCTTACCCACGCTGACAGTTGCGATGACAGGAGCGGTGATGACTGACAGGGCCACGCCTCCTGTGATGGCCAGGTTCCTTCTGTGACGAGACGTCTTCTTCAGCTCGTAGTGGGCATGAATCTGCAGCAGAGGAGAGGGAAGGACACGGTTTAACTTGCAGCACAAACACTTCACAAATCGACGAAACTGACAACGTACAGGCAGAGGTGAAGGTCAAAGGTTAGCAATGTTTTGGGGACATCAGAGTTTTGATGAATTTAAAATGACAACGCACATACACAAAAAAATTCTCCATGTGTCACTGACAGAGGATTCAGATACACTACCAGAGAAAGGTTTTCATAATAAATCATCTCTCTATATATATATATTTACACACACACGGATGTATTGTGTGTAGACAGATTTTACTGTTTAAGTGTTTCACAATTCGTCAGAGGAAGAATGCGGCTTCAGTGGGTAATTCTTTGACTGGGACAACCAAAGCTCCTAAACACTTGCAGAGATTTGAACATGCAGAAAACAAACTGTGGGCGACCGAGCTGCTGTATCTAAGGCTCCAGTTAATCTAGATAGTCAACCACTTCCAGCACTTCTTATTGTGCCAGAATCTTCAAATGGCTTAAATCTAAATCTGCAAGTTTATTAGTGTCCACAAGAGAAAAAGTTAAAGTGTGTTAAGGTCCTACTAAACATCTGCCATTTCAAATGACAGTACATTATAGTTATAGTAATTATTCTCTATGAAGACAAATAACATGGAACCCAAAATAATGAACACTTGAACATCTTCATAACATGTAATGATGTTTTAACCCCATTAAGGTCTCACATGTGTTAGGACCCTAACTTTAACAAATGTGCTCTGTGTTGCCTATAGGTTCTACGTCTGCAGTGGTAACGTCTGTAGGTCACTGTGACTGTCAATGTGAATGGAAATGGTTTTGTGGTTTCCAAAGGAACTGAACCAACTTTCAGTCACTTCTAGAAAACTTTTATCATTGTGTTAAGCGTGATGGCAAAACATCAAAATGAAACTTTGACAGAAAAAGTTTTACTTCTGCTTTGGTTTAAATTCCTGATAATCATACGTGGAGGATTGTGAAAGAATTACAGGCAGTGTTGTAAACTTTCTGCAGCCTTTCCACAACTTTGTGGTTTCCACTTCTGGTCTCTCTTGCACACAAAGAACGTCAAGTGAACTGACCGTAAATAATCAAAAAGTCAGTAACACGCAGAGGAAAAGATAAAGGGAAAGGCCGGTATCAGCATGTACTAAATGTTTAGACATACCGGTATATAAAGATAACAATGCCAGATTAAAATTATGAACACGTAAGAAAGTTTTATAATGCACCTAATCTCTTTCTCTCAAAAAGTCCCCTCCACGTGTCTATCTAGATCGCAAATTCAATTTCCTTCTCTCAAGTTTTGTACTTTTTTTCGTTTTTATCCAACAATTTAAAAAAATGTATCTGAATATCACACATTTAAAATGCAAGTCACCAAAATGTGCACCTTATATTGGTGCAGACAGAAATACTACTTATTTTCTTAATCAAAGTTGTGTTTTTACTTCAAGTGACTATGTGCTTTAAAGACCATAAGTTTGCACTTTACAGGAGATCTATTATTGTGTTAATGTGTCTGAAGCTTCTTCCTCTGTTGTTGTATCACCAGCAGATTTCTCACCTTGCGGCCAACGTAAACAGGGATGCCGATGACCATGGCGGGAATTGCTATGCCTGCAATGAGGGTGATGCCAACTGGAGCTCCAATCAATGTGCCCAGCTGCCACAAAATCTTCTTCTTCCTGCTCCAAGGCTTCTTCCCCCAGAACGTACAGCCGGATGGACTACAGAATGGAAACACAGAGGGAGGAAAAAACAAAAAGAAAGATACAAGACAGAGAAAGTGGGAGGAAAGAGTGGGAAAATGTTTAGCTGTAAGACACATTTCATACGAAGGAGTAATCCAAAGTGCTTCACAGAATTCTTGAAAGAAACATAAAATAAAGCATAAAATATGAGACC
Organism: Anabas testudineus; assembly: GCF_900324465.2. NCBI lineage: Eukaryota > Metazoa > Chordata > Actinopteri > Anabantiformes > Anabantidae > Anabas > Anabas testudineus. The sequence goes on from NC_046620.1 coordinate 4,901,331, forward strand.
ATTACAGCAATTTTTCTGATAGATAGATTCAGATTAATGCTTTTAAGATGGCAGAGTTTGTAATTAATGTGATGTGGTTGTTTAAATTTTGCTCTGTAATCTCTCTGTAATCTTTGAGTCCAAGGTTACACTGACACGTCACTTGATTTTTGGTTTTCAAGATGAGAGCAAACCCACAACCTTCTCATTTCAGTGAAAGGGTTGCTTTGCAGAGACTGTAGTAACTTAATGACGAAGCAAGGTGAATGTGGGTTTCATCTGCATAATTATGACAGCTGAACTGAATAATGTGGCCAAACAGAAGCCTGAAAATGTTAAACAGAAGAGGTCCCATGATTAAGCCTTGGTGAACCCCACACACTGCGCTGATCTGCTTAGATGCATAATTTCAAATTGACACAAAGCACATTCTCTCTTCTTGGTCAGCTGTTGTTAAAGCCGGCATTTAGATTTACTAGAACTAGAACAGGACACAAACAGTAGACAGAGATGTTTTCCTACCTGAGGTAGTGCAGGTCAGAGATCTCCTTCATGCAGAGCCAGCAGAACTCACAGCCACAGACGGCGCAGGTCATGTGATTGCAGCTTCCATCATTCATCTTAATGATGTAGGCACCGCAGCGAGGGCATGGCTTGATGTCATCAGCTGCAAATTTAAGAAGACAGAATATGTGCTCAATGACACGAGGACATGTTTTAACAGTTTCTTCTTAATGTGTGCATTTGGTCAACAAGTTGATTTGTGAAAAAAATATTATGGCATATAAAAATGGAAATGCACTTATATAAATATATTATAAATATAAAGGTGGAATCAGCAGCCAACTAGCTTAGTATTAAGAAGAATAAGAATACTCCACAAAGTTACTGTGTCCAAATAGAACCACACACAACCCCTGAAAAAAAAAACACAAATGGTCTTTACTCTTGATTAAGAACAGGCCCTTAGCAAACACCCCCCTCCACTCACTGTTTAGTAACTCAATGGTGCACTATTGTACTTTCAAAACGTCAGCACTGACCCCAAAAGAAATGTGGGTTATAGCTCCTAAAACTAAAAAGGATTACACCATTTAAAGTAAACCTGAATGTTTATGCAATCATATCACACCATTGGTTCAAACTAGGACAAATAAAAAAAAAATAAAGTGTATGATTAGTTTAAATGTTAGAAAAACAAAACTCTACAACTGTGCCTGTTGTTTTTTTCCAAACTAAATAAGAGTAATAGATTGAACAATTGCAGCAGTTTGTCCTATTTAAAGGAAGGAAAGGTAACAAGCCAAAACTCAATTCACCGTGTGTTTGAATTGTGGATGCAGAGAATGATCTCTGCTCTTGAAAAAGCATTTTGACATTTTAAGTTGAAGAGAACCTGAAGTGGGAGATGTGTGTGTGTAGGAGGAGTTACTGTTAGGGAACTCTTGTTTCTCTTTCTATGTCTCCTTTTCTTTTTCCATTTCTTCTTTCTTTCTTGTTATTGTCTCTCCCTGTCTTTCCCTCTCTATGTCCATCGACATATTTCTGTCTCTATATGCTCTTTCTGTCTGTATCCAGTTGACTGGGAATCATTTAGACGTGTCCACATCGAGGGAGGGGCTGGAAATTTTTATGAGTCAGTTTTGGCCTTCAAATCGTCTCAATACTTGGCAGAGACAGGAAGTTTGGACTGACCGAGGACAGCTGGACGAATTTACTTATTAGATTTGTAATCAAAATGAGATTAAAACCACACAAGCATATGGGGATGTTTTTATGTAGAAGCCTGGATGTTTGCAGTGTTACGTTTTTATCCATCATCACAAAACTAGAAAGAAATAAACCATTACAGCTGAAAACAATTAAAGCATCATAATGCAGTATTATAAATAGGAAATAATGAAGTAAAGAGCAAATGTACTTATGCACCACTGTGTATCTAATATTTTCCTGCAGTATTGTTTGTAATGAATCATATGTTCCTGTGACTCTTCTGTCTGTTGCATTAATTTCTATATTTTAAATGGATAATGAAGATGTTTTTAACAATCTATTGACAGCCTCTTAATTTCGCTAGGGACACGATATTCTTCTCTTCTTTAATATTATAAATCTATTTCTAAACTAAAAGCACAATCAAGTTCGGAGAAGGAGCTGGGAGAGAAGAAGCAAATCTTAAAGTCATTATTTGCACTCATACAGATGAAAAACCAATTTGTACTGACATTTATGCTGTATCTTTTCGTGTAGTTGAGCTGCTGAAGTAGAAGATTTTTAATGACAAAGACGACTAAAATAACACTGTACAGCATTATACTTAGCAAATGTATTCAATATGTCTTTTTGAAAATCTAAATTAAGTTGAGACTGAGAAAAGTTATGGTGACATTTCGATGTGTGATAAGATGCAGGGTGCTGCAGATATGAAACTATCGAGAGGAGAAACTGTGATATAAATAGTGTCTCATGCTTGACAGAACATTGAATACTTTCCCCAGCGGTGGGAACGCCAAGGAGCCAGCGCAACAGACGTGAGACAAGTTTGAGTCAGCGCCCTGACAGACTGCAGAGACAGAAACATGTGAAAGACTGACAGTCAGAGAGTCAGAGACTTCTCAGAGGTGTGAAAAATATTTTGAGGTCGGAAATGCTGGGGGAGAAGATTATATTTGCCTGTTTATGTCTGCACACACGTCTGCACCATAGTGTGTGCATGAATCTGTGGTGTCTGTGCCTGATGTTTGATTCAATGGCTCTCCAGAGGAGGTGCACGGTGTCCAGGTACTCACCAGGCCCCTGCTCCTGTGTGTAACTGGGTGAGTGGTTGCTGTGGGTGTGCAGGGATTGCGCCCTCTGTTGGCGAGCCGAATCGCAAGTCTGGTTGGGATGCCAGGCCTGTTTGCAGTGGTAGCAGAACTCGGCACCGCAGCCTTCTCTGCGACAAACCAGCCTGGGACAGCTGGCACAGCCCGAGGCGATGACGGCAAAGCTGAGAGAAAGAGACAGACAGGGACAGGAGTGATCAATCAAGTGGCAACTGAAGAAGTCAAATGTTGAAGGGAGAGAAGACAAGATTGGACCGATTCACAATTGTACAGTACGCTGATGACTCAAAGTGGCATTTTATGACATTAACATTGTCGAAATGTAAAAAGGTTCTTACTGCTGATCCCACTGAGTGATGTCACGTTAAGTTACTGAAAGTTATAAAAGCAAGAATTAAAAGAAAATGTGAAAGGTCAAGATCTAATCTGTAATTCTGAACTTCTGCACACACACCTGGTAGATTAAAAAAAAAAAATCTGTAGAACTTCAACACACAGAACTGTGCCCCCAAAACCATGATGACAACGCAGAACATAGAGGGAACGGACAAATGTAACACAAAAGAGCTGCACAATCTAAATTTAAATAGCTCTTCTCTGTTTGAAAGCAAACTTCAGCACAACAGAGGTGTGATATGGTCTGTGGTCAACCCCTGGTAGGCACTTTGCACACAGCTGCACACATACTGTACACTATGTATTCTGTATCTGCTTCTTGCGCCACGTCTTTGCACCCACATGATGCTGACACAAGTGAAGTACTGATACCAGGCCACCGTGTTTGGCAACACATTACATAACAGAGAAGCAACGTTGGAAATGCTACAAACTGTTAACTCAAGCAGAGTTTTCAAAAGAATAAAATCTCCAATATGGTCTCTGATGGGTACATTACACGGCCTGACAGATCTCTGTAGACTGAGGGGAGAGATGAGAATTGATCAGTGGGGTAATCACTTTGTAACAACATAAAGAGAAAAGAGGAAAGGGATGGGATGAGGCCAACCAATATAAACAGAAAGGAAAGTGTTCACTGTGGAAAGGTGTGTGAATCTACAGTAAAGGAGTTAATTTCAAGCTGCAACATTAAGGTTGTGACATTAACACAAGTAAATTAGCAGGTAATTAGCGTTAATTACTCAAATTAGTCTGTTATTGATTAATTTCTGTTCAAGAACTGAAGTTAATTATTAGAAAACAGCAACAATGTATGTGTAAAATATATTACGGTTCCATAGCTCATGACCTAACATGACACCAAAGTCCATTGAAATTTGTTTCGTTTTTCAGACCCTGCTAACACACAAACCCAAACACTCTATGACACACTTCAGTTCAGCCTGCACACCTTTTAACAACTAATGGTAAATACAGCCGAAATGGTGGCTTTTGGTAACAACGAGGACAAAGAAGGGAATTAAAGAGAGGGAGAAACACTAAGATTTAGGCGGTTGTCAATCACTAGGAGGAAATCACAAAGGAGGCCTGTCATGAAATAATGTCACCAAGCTAAGTGGGAGAAAACATGTCGGAGGAGTGATAACAAAAGCAGGGATTTCAAATATTTCTTGCCTTCTTTTCTACCCCGACAGAACAAAGATGCTGCCAGTTGTCAGCATGTTCGGCGTCGTGTTTTTAAGTTATACTATAAAAAGAAAGAAGAGCACGGAAGAAGTGATAACATGACAAATGTAATTGTTTTGGCACGCCTCCAACGTGGCGGCCCCAACATGTCCCTCATTACCGCTTCTTCAAACACGGTGACAGGCCTGTTCTCAGACAAGGAAAAAGAATTAATGGATATGAGAGCAGACAAGTGCTTGCTTTCACCAGGACAAGATGAGACATGAAGTTTAATTCCTGCAGAGACACCACACCCCCGCATTTCTGAGGAATAGGATGACTTTCATAAGACGCATAAGCAAAATGTAAATCAAAGATTCTTCAGTAACGATGACTGTCACTAAACTGACTGAATGCAAAAACATTTTCAGTTCAACTTAGGTTCTCTAGTTTAAGTTCTGCTAAACAGAAACAGAGCAGCAGGAAGACAAATGAGTGACGAACAAGCTCCTCACGAGAAAACTGTTTGTTAACGTTTCCCTGTTTCAAAACTCACTAACATCACATGAAAAACTCCAGTTTCACTCTCTTGTTTTTTTTGTAAGTGAAGTAACTGGACACACAACATATAAGGAAGAGAATCTGTATAGAACGGATAAAAGATGAAGTCTGTGCAATGATAATATGCTGATGTTTAGGTATAAAATTTACCATGTTAGCTAAATGCCAGTAAAATCGAACTATAAGATGAATCTACAGCACATTACTACCAAGTTACCAAACCTTTTAATAGTTTTAAAGACTGTTTTCTTTGCACTTTATCTGTACCAAATGCTGTGGCACAAGCATGGCTAAAAAAGAAAAACTGAGGCATATGTGTGACTGTGCTCTTCTGGCCCGACTCAGTGTCATGATTGGAGGATTGTGATGCGATCTGAACTGACGTTTCCAGAAAAACACACAGCGACAGACAGAGAAGGATAAAACAAAAGAAGAGACAAAGGTGGTCAGAAGGGTGTGAGAGATCATAATCTAACATGTAAATGCAACAAGACAGAGGCAGGCAGGGATTGGGAGGAGACAGATGAGAGGCGGAGGAGTTTTATGAGCGCCGACAAGCTGCGTGTTGAGAGGAAACGTGCACAGAGCGTCCTGTCACTCCTCAGCTCCACAGAGAGCCACCTGGGAATCCTGCTGACAACATTACAACACATGCACACAGATGCACACTAATCACAGGCTGTGTTTAACACCAGCGTGAACTGAACACGCGTCCGTCTGCCTCCGAGAGAAAGATGAAAAACACCAGCGCTGCATGTTGGTCGACCACAAAACACACAATTCAGCTCAGTTACACATACATTCATGCACTCCAGGTCCAGTAAGTACATATTGATATGTTTAATTAAGTCTCAACGCCCGTTACCCCTGACGACGCTTCCTCTATGCAGCACTGATAGTCAGCACTGATAGTCGCCATAGCAACTGACAACCATAGGAGACGGCAGAGGGCCACTCTTTGTTCTCACAGCATCCTCGACATACAGACATAATGGCTGAATAAGGAGAAGTCAGAGAAGTCTAGACTTTTATGAGCCAAAGTTTTTCTTAACGCAGTAAAAAATAAAATGAAACTGTTCTTCTGCCGTGTATCATTGTTTAGGTTGTGACCGTTGGTGATATGAAAAGCTGATGCGACAGCCTGATTGTGATCGGGGTGTGTGTGTTATCATATATTTAAAGGGTAGTGTTGGGGAAGGATTACAACATGTTTGGTGCTATGGTAAAAGTAATTTGCAGTATCACGGCTGAAGTATTTTTCAGTAAAACAGTGGTTTTATTATGAAAACTTAGCTGAAAACAAACTTTAAAGCTGCAGTAACTCAACAACAACTCTGACACATTATGACATTACATGAGTAATTGTGTAAATCTCATTCATTTGCAGCCACGTCTGCGGCCGGTTGATGTATCTAAGTACAGCATTCACTGTCCTTTAGCTCAGTTTTGGTCTCCAACAACTTGTTCCATGCAATTTAGTGGCTAAAGAGCTGTAAGACAGAATAAAATCAATAAAGCTGTGGGCCATAAAACCAAAACAAAGAGCTTGCTACAAGGTTCTGTAGAGCTGGAGGACACGTCAGGGTCGGGTGATAACTCTGTCAAAAGAGTTTAAAGAGGCATGTTTTTCCCTTTAATGGTCTTGAAACCACACCAGGTTGAGGTATTACGTTCACCTGCAGACGAGTTGCACCAAGTGAAACTATTTCTAGTTCACAGTGGGCAATCATCCATCTTAACCTGTCCAGTAAAATATTACTGAGGTGTAAATGGGCAACTATTACAATTTAAAATTGGATTTCTATGTTTGGATATCACACTTATCCTGTTTCTGTGAAAGGATCCTCTCCAGTGACCAGCAGTGTATAAGCTGTCAGCAAATTCCAGGTGTGTGTGTGTGTGTGTGTGTATGTGTGTGTGTTTGTGTGTGTCCTTACAGAGCTGTTATCCTGTCTCCAGCCTCGGCTGTTTCTGATGAATACTAATTTGGACTTAGTCAACTTATCTGATTTAAACAGGGGTGAGTCACTACTGGCGTCAGACAGAGGATCGTCCTGGAAATATGTAGGTCACCACTCGACCTCTCCTCGTATGATACTGCTGATGCAAACACACACACTCCTCTGGGCCATTTATAATCGGGAATATGTACTGAGCTACATTTATCCCTCGTGTGTTTATCTTAGATGACAGATATAGTGTTCGATCAAAACCTCATCCTTACTTTTTCCTATGAGATGTGGCCAGTATGCAGTGAACCGTCTTTACATACTCTGGTCCACCTTTGAATTAAGACCTGTAGTAATCCCTGTGCATCCTGGTGACAGTCATACTTCTGTCTTCTGTGTGTGAATCGTCTTAAAGTTTGCCTTGAGAGGGTGCATGTTCTTGCACGAGTGTAAATCATACCAAAGATAAAACATATGTTCTACCCTATAGTTGTTTTTGGACACAAATACATAAAGACGCAGTGACACACTGTCAAAGAGAAACAGGAACAAACCAAAAAGTACACCCATACAGACACAGAAAGACAGATTCATGCAAAGATAACACACAAACACCTTGGCCTTCCCCTGCGACGATGCCGGTATTACTGTACAAAACCACACCAGAGGTATATTGCTAAATATCTGCATCCCGGCGTCCCACACACGCGCACAATGAAACACAAACAGAATGATTCACTCCTGCTTTCTATGATGAAACAAACGCCTCTCATTTGTTCCAGAAACCGAACGAGAGCTGCTCTACCTCCAAACCCAGGGCGAGCTCACAGCCCTCTAACCCAGTTACAGTTTTTCTCCTCCACTTACAAATTCAACTTCCTCCTCAGCATGTCTTTCTGTAACAGCTCTGTTTTCTTTAATGCAGATGGGGAAATACAGTCATGATTTGTCAGAGACACAGATGGAAAATAAAACGATGGGGAAAAGACACTGTGTTATGGTTAATGGTCTAACAATGACGACAAACATGAGAAACGATAAGTGAGTGCTGAAATAAAAGTCACGGAGGTCAATCTGCGAAATATCCTCGTTTTTTTTGTGTTAACCTTTGTTGTGCAACCAAGCAGACACACGAATGAAAGAGTTCACTGGTGAGTTTGTTGTGTTTTATGAGCTAATAGCCAATGACTCGTTCAGTCGAAACCAGATGTTGAAGCTTTTCAAACAGAGGCGAAATCACTTGTGGCAACATCATCTGCATTTGCTCAAAGATCTGTCATAGATATCCAAATCCCCCTGGGCTTGTTCCAGTTTAGTGTCACTCAAAGACTCTTAGTTTCTTTTTCTCAAAAGAAATTGTGAATTTTTTTTTTTTATTATTATTGCACAAGGTGACTTTACTCAAAAGCACCAGAATCCATTTTAGTTCCTTGACAAACAAGAGAACAAACACCAGATAAGTGCTGTAAATCTATTCTGCATTTGTCAGCTTAATCTCAGATCAGATATCTTAACAACAGCAGGAGGATGGAAACAAACAAAGCTGAGACTGGCACAGATGAGGCCAGACCAGTAATTTAACTGCTTACTATAATGTGTTTGACATTTATATTGTAGATGACACAGGTTATTCTAACCCCAATGTGAATATAAAAGTCTCCTTTTTTCCTATGAAGGCTGGTGTGAATGTCTATAAGTAAAAATCAAATATTCACTGGTTCAAGCTTAAAGATCTGTCACCTTTCTGTATTTTTGTTGAGTACTGGACAATCAGATAAATGTCAAATTCAGAGAAACACATCACAATCTGATGCCACACCTGATCAGATAAATACACCTGATAAATTCAAAAACACACAAACAAAACTTCTTACCCGCAGTCGGGCGCTGGGCACCATCGGCAGTCTGGATCAGAGGCGAGGCACCTTCTCAGCAGGAACTCCTCATACTTTTCCAGCAAGGCTGCGTCATCCAAGATGTCCGCCACCTGCCGTGGGGCCAGTCTCTCGGCACACTCGGGGCAGCTGAGCTGGACTCGGCTCTCTGTGATTTCGATGCGAAGGTACTGGCGCAGGCAGCAGAGGCAGGAGCGGTGGCTGCAGCCCAGCAGCTCAGGAAGCTGGTCGGCAGGCTGGCGCACCAGGCACAGGGGGCACTCCAGGAGGTTGGAGTCTCCGGATGAAGGGGCTCCACCCAGGGACGGCTGGCTGGAGGAGAGTGGCTTTGATGGAGTGGAGGAGGCAGCATCCTGCGGGGTCGTAGCAGCTGTGGTCGTCGTTGTTGTGGGTGTGGCGGAGGCTGCAGCGGGAGCCGAGGTCAAGGCAGACGGGAGAAGCTGCTGTGTGTGGTGATGTTGGTGATGATGAGATAAAGGGGTGGCGGCTCCACCTTTGGGGCCCCTGCTGCCCCGAGAGCCACGTTTGCTGTGGAAAAGGCTGTGGAAGGAGATGCGACCCTGGCGTTTGCCTGCGCGGCACTTAGGGTTGGGGACGCCGCTCACCGAGGAATGAGGCGACTCTGAGTCCTTTTCTGATCCCATCTTCCCAGAAAAGATACACAAGGCCGGTTACTGCCCCCCCGATACACAAAATATCACAGGGGCACAGTGAGCTACACAAACACACAGTCTGTCACACACACAAGGAAGGATTTGTCCCCTTGTGAAAGCCAAACTGGAATGCAAATGCTGTTCAGGCTCCTGGCAAATAAATTTGAGTTAGTCAGTGTTTTTTTTCCATTTAAGAAACAAAACGTTATCAGGAAAAGCCAAAGTGAGATAACGGAGAGAAAACGAAAGAGACGCAAGTGCAAGAGACAAAAAAATTCCCCTTCACCTAGAGTTCCTTTCAAACTTGGCAGTTAAAAGTCTTTCTTCTTCCAGCCAGATATCGAGGTCAAACATCACTTTAAGGTCTGTTTCAGTAAGTGAAGGTAAAAAAAAAAAAGAGCCGAGTTCAGTCTGAATGTTCCTCAATGTGGATTTAATTCTCTTCAGCTGTATTCAGAGCCTCTCCTCTGCTCGGCTTCCTCTCGTTCTTGATGAACGCCGGCCTCTCTGAACGGTCTTTTCTGTCAGGAAGAAGAGAGCAGGAAGTTAGCACAAAGAGCATGCTCAGTATGACACACACCTCTCTTCCTCCCCTCGCCTCTGTCTGCCTCTGCTTCTTGCTCCATAGGTTTCAGTTTGATCATTAACTCTTGTGACCCTGCACTCGTTAATCTGACTGTTAATTACATTTTAATAGATAAATACACGCAACAGTGCAGGACATGTTACACTACACGTGTCTGTGTTAAATAACCTTAATTAAAGGGCGTCAGGAGACACATTAAATGACCAATTAAATACGCGGCATCACGAACCAGTCCGACCAATCACGTATTCATGTGAAACCAGTTTATCTCTCTGCATCACACTGAGCACCGAAAGCTCTTCCTGCACTTCACACTGCGCTGCTAGTGCCGTTGCCATGGTGACGCTCACTATGAGCGAGGCAAACAGCGACCCACTCTGTGACTCTGCCACTTATGTACACACACACACACACACACACAGATGAGCATAAACTGGTAAATGGATTCGCACTAATGTTTAGTATGCATTAACTAAATGCACAAGCACACACGATGAAACGATATTTTTTAAATGTTCTGTTGTGTTCACACACATTCGAACACACACGGTCTGCAAATCATAACACACACACACACACACACACACACACACACACACACTGAATTGTGAATGAACAGACACAATGAAAAGTGATAATTATTAATTATGTTCACACATGCACAAACACACCTTTAAATATGTAAACACACACACACACACACACACATGAATGCACGTAAAAGTGATAATTATGTTCACACAAACACACATGTACGCATGATAATTACATCCAGTGTCGTCGCTACGATTACAAGCTGCAGAAGCAACGTTAAATAATGTGTGTGAGGGATATTTAAAACCTCGTGTTATTAGTGTAAGTTACATATTTCTGTCTCTTTGTCTGTGTCTGTATGAGCTGATACCATCAAAGATGTTTCTAAGTTCCTGAAAAGGCAGCGCTTACTGAGAGGGGAACCTTAACACTGGTGGAAATGTCCTGTGATGCTGCATCCATTATAATCGATACTAATATGAATTAAAAGACTCACAGAAGCACAAACACACCCACAGCACTGCAGATGTTTTCTGGTTTTTCTCATTCTGACCAAGAAGTGACTGACCGGTCTCTCTGACTGACTTAGTGTTTGTAAATCTGATTATAGCGACTAATCTAAAGGCCAGGAACACACACACACACTCACACACACACACTCACACACACAAGTTAATGCTGACTGTTCCTTGTGTCTGTGTGCAAAGAGTGAGGAGGGATTTAAGTGATTGACAGATTCGCTGACCAGTCACTGAGCAGCAGGCAGATGGAGCGTCTTGGTCTGCCAAGAGTTTCCTCTTAGCTCAGCTGAAAAGTGTGAATCAGGTCAAAAACTAACCAGACTTCAGGCACCACAAACCTAAATCCAGCCTTTATTTACTTGCATATTATAAGGACGACTGACCTTTAATCTATTAAGACTAGTTGTCCGACTGGTCTACAGCTAAACCAGCAACGAACATGGTGACAGGCTGATGCTAAGCAGGTGTAATGTTTATCATCTTTGTTTAGTGTTACTGTACTAACATTTGCTAATTAGCAGCGGAGTACATCTGATGCTAACGTATTTCATTGGAAACCATCTGACAGTTGATATATTTTCATTTGCACCGCCGAAGCAAACCAACCAAGCAGCATAACAAACAGCTGATTGTGAGCCAAACCGAAAGCTTCACACCAACTTTAACCTCAGCAGCCAACTTCACCCTGAGAAATATTCAAGACACTCGTGACCTCTTATCAACTTGCTGTCATGTTTGATATCAATATTTGATGTCAAGTGACAGATGTCAAGTATTAATAACCTACAATATTGTGCCAACCACCTGCAGGCTGGACAGGAAGGTAAAAAACACGTCAATCGATACGTGAATGAGTCATGAATCAATAAAAGAGGAGGATTACAGTAAACAGTGGCACCTTTATGTACATTCTTGCACATCCTGTCCTAAAACATCCATTAACAGTTGCCATGGAAGCACATGTTCATTGAATTGTCGGGGTTAAAACAGATGATCACTTAAATGTGAGAGAGTTTAAAAAGCTCACAGTTACTAAATATAACTGTGCCCACCAGTCGAGTTTCTAATAGCCCTCTCCACACACACACCAAGGCTGCCATCTGTGTGTGACAGACACAAATAATGTAAATGCATTCGTTCCTAAATTGGATGAGTATGTATAAGAATGGCTGTAACACACCTTCTATTAAAGCTGACAGTCCACACTTCAAACACATCTTAACAAAATGTCACTCTCCAAACATTTTGAGACGTGACTGCAGCTGCTTTTGCGTGTGCATGTGATAGAGTGCAGAGAGCTTCTAAAGTCACATAATACTTTTAATTATAATAAAAACTTGGAACAGTATCTGTGTGTGTACGAACACTTTCATCCTCCTCCAACACAACTTTCATTTGGCTCAGCGAGCTGCACTCCTGGTGCCGATATCAAACAGCTCTTTCATTGTTTGTCAAGTCTGTAATGCTGTTTCGTGTGAACACGTCACCTCCACACACCGATGGAGAAATACCTCTTTCTCTAAAGCAGATGTTTCCAGTGAAACCACGCGCACACAGGAAGACTCCCTCTGAACTTTCTTTTGTTTGTTTTTAGGAAAAACGGAGACGAGATCATCGAGCGCTGATAAAGATTTCCTTCGTCTCCGAGGAGGCAACATCAAACAACAGAGATGAAAAGAGGACTCTCTTCATCTCGTGTCAGATCTCTTCATCACTTGTTCGCTGCCATCACACGTTTCTAACTGAAGACCCACTTGTGCTCTACTGTTCCTGTTTCATTCATGTTACCCAGCGGTACACAAATATAACACGCTGATGTATGAGCGCTAAATATAGTTTGTACAAGCAACGCTTCTTTGTGTGATGTTTAGTGGCTTTTCTCAGAAAACAGTTTGAGAAGTCATATCATGAACAGCACGGAGAGATGTGTAGCACAACACCTGGTGTTGCGTGTTTTGGCATGAATGGAGTACAAAAAGGGCTTATCAGGGGGAGGCCCGGGGCCAGAGGCGCTGTAAGAAGGTCTTGTTTCAACATTTTCAAGCTCAGTTGCAAAATTGATCATAAAGAGCTGCAAAATAATCCCAAACAGAAGCAAATGGACTAAAGTGAGACAGGATAGGACAGAAAGTCACTCAAAAAGACAGAAATAAGTCACAAGAAGACCAGAAAAAAACAAAAGAGAGACCCAAAAGACAAGTAAAGACATATAAAGAGATATAAATGACAAAAAACTGACACAAAATCACCATAAAGACACACAGTATGACCAAAAATAGACACAAAAAAACCTAAATGAGACTCAGAATGAACAATATGGGACACATAAGGACCATAAATAACAAAAAAGGACACACTAATAAAAAAGAGAAGCAAAATTACCATTAAAAACTTTTAAAGATCTTCAAAATGACCAAAAACAGACATATAAAGTTATAACAGAAACTCAAAATGAACAAAGATAGATAGAAAGACTCCTAACCTTCACCAAGAGACTTACAACTAAGCTTTCCATGCCACGATGAGCCAAAAATAACATAAGGTTTACAGGAAAACCTAATTGACATTACTCGGAAAATGGGAAATTGCAAGTTAATAAGTAACAGGAGTTATCACTGCTGAAATTTAAAAATAGTGTTTTGAGAACTTGTTATTGAGAAAACTTCAAAAGTGTTACTGCAGCTGTACCAAACTTGTCAACGTAAGACGAGTAAAACAGGAAATAAAACAGCAGCCTGCGTGGCAAGCTTCAGAGCATTTAATTTCTAATTTATTACCTATATCCTATTAATAATTAACATATGTCTTTGCAAAAAAGTGTTAAAAATGTTAAATAAATGACCTAAAGTCCAGTTTACGTAATGTGTCGTTAGATTTCTAGGGATAATGAGTCTAGAGGGTTTTTTCCCTGAAGGTTTTGTTTCTCTAAAGACGTTCACACGGTGCAAACATGCACTGATGATTAAATAACAACGCTAATGCTCTGAGTATTAAGACAGACCAATAAATCTTACAAGAGCAGACAAAACCGAGTGTGTGTATGTGTGTGTGTGTGTGCACTGGGGCCGTGTCGTTGTTTGGCAGATGGGACCGAACAGCCTGAGAACTTCACAATCTGGACTTGATTTGTTACCAACACGCTCACACGCACTTTGTTCCACACTTGTCCTCCTACTCCACTGCTGCTCGACTCAGCACACACACACACACACACACACACACACACACACTCTTCTCACACTCAGCACTGTGTGCATTAAAGAGAGCAGAAACAGAAATGCTTTTTCACTCTTTCATGCACACAGACACACAGCAGGCTGCTTTTCTGCACTTCCATGCAGATTCTCAGTGCTACGTTTCTCTTTTAATCTTTTACTTTCACTGTCTTTTTTTACAACATCAGCTTTAAACCTTTACAACTTAACAACTTGATAAAAACAAACCAGCTTTATAGTAATTTTCTATCCACAGGCAAGTTTCACATGTCTAATCTAATCTAAGTAGTTTCTCAATGTAAATAAACCAGTCCGACATGACTCTGTGGTTATTCCTTCAGGACAGATTTCTTACATCTTGTAAGGCATTAGGAAAACCAAAGCATGCTTTTATGTTACTTTAATCCAACATGTTTCTAACGCATGTAGAAGGAGACTGTCAGTCTGTAAAATAGGCCGTGTGCATGCCAGGTGGAAGGCAAAGGTTTTTACTAGCCATGTTTGTTAAGCGCTTATCCCTTACCCAACTAATCCCAATCAAATCGCTTTGTTTGCACAGATGATGTCCAGTGTTTTAAAGGTAAGTTACGCTATTTTGGTGGCACTGTACGACATCTCTGTACCTGGTGCACCCTACAAAACACAGTTACATGGTTTTGTGAACGATTAGGGACAAATGACCTACAGTAGATGGGCTGGTGGGGTTTAAATACAAGTCTATTTTGGTGAGCGAGACCGCTCTGATTGGTTGGACCTCTGTTTATTTTATTTTGGTGCTTTGTGTTCGTTGTGTCTTTCTGTAGTTCTAAGTCTTCTTCTGCTTCTTCTTCTTTTTAAATAACAAATACTGACTACCACCACCTGCTGGTATAGAGAGCTATTTCCTAGTTCCTAGCATGGTGTGTCACAGCTTTTCCAGTCCAATTTCAACCTTACGTAGTTTTCCCTGAATCAGCCATGATGGCAGACAGACACAGAGGGAGGGGTATTCTCCTTGTACTGTGCAGGAATCTATGTGTCAGCACTTCGGGATCCTTGCGTGTCTCCCAGCAGGACACGTCCAACACACATGCTGCAACTGGCCCAGGCCTACATACAGACAGCTAAAATAAGTCAGTGCTGTAATAACTATTAATTAATTTAGTTTTGTTCCAGCTTCTCAGGTGTAAAGACATGCTGTTTCATATCATTATGGTTGAAATTAATTTTTTGGCTGTTAGAGACGACAACCGATCCAAAGACATCAAGTACGGCTCCGGGACAATTTGCACTCATCTTTTAGATGAAACAATCAATTTACCTGGAAAAATAATAATTAGTAACTCTGGTACCGACATGCAGGCGTCAGAAAACAGCAAATAAATGATCAAATGAAACAACTCAGCATGAAAAAAAATACCTTAAGAATCACAGAAGTACGCGGGCGGATTAAAGATAAATAAATATTTCAAAAGAGTTTATAAGACTGAACTGATTCAGCAAGCGTGGGCGCCACTGGCAGGTTATTCCACATTAGAGAGGCCGTAATGAAGAGTGACTGGCAAAACACACACACACACACACACACACACACATACACACACACTTCTTGGTAATCAGCTGCATGCTACAGGTGAACTGCTGAGAGAGCTGATTGTTGTTGTGTAACAAGATGATTCACTGCCAGCTTCAACACGTCTGCACAGAACTCACACTACAACACACACACACACACACACACACACACACACACGTGCACACACACGTGCACACACACACACACACATCCAATAAACTGAGCTAAAACTCATGCAGACCAGAGTTTTATGTGACGACATTACACATAATTTCCACTTGTTTTTTCTCCAGTAATAATTAAACCGCTATTTAAAAGCTTAAAGGGTTAAAAGAAGCACTTTTACATTTACTTAAAAAAACACAATGTAAAATTACTCAGTTACATAAAATCACATAATTATATTACTCCAAAATCTACTGACGTCATGAAATAGGCCTCTAATTGGGCCTTATGGTGAGTTTGTTTACTAATAATTCAATTTGAATGGCTTTGGCTTCTTCTAACTACTCTGTCTGTTGTTGATTTGTTTAATGTATAACTAATATAAAAGTAAATACGTTGCATAAGTGTGTTCGGTGGAGTAATAATAAATAAATATTTTTCTAAGTGAAAAGTTTCCAAAGTTGCAATAACCTCAAAGTGCACTTGAGTAAATAAACTTTATTAGTTTCCACCACATTCTGTGACACACTGCAGCGCTTGTTGACATGTGCTGAATGATGTTTCTCTTCGTTTGGTTTTTCTGCCAAACACATTAGGTCTGAACTCATGTTCCTAAGAACTGTTTATTCTCTTTCTGCAGATTCCCATGAAGTCTGAAGCGTTCTCTTCTTCCTGCTGCACACTTCAGAAACAGCAGTTCAAAAGGTGCATGATGCGAAAACCTAAAATGCAGCGTGTGCACGTTGATGAACAAGCGTGCAGCTTCACCCAAAGACAAACATACATCAGGTCCTAATGTATGGATGTAACGTGCCTCCATTAAAACTACAACAATAGAAAAGAAACAAACCAGTTATCAGCCTGCTGCTTGTTTTATTTTATGTTGCTCAACCTGACAAACTGATAATGATTAGTTTTACCTTTTAAACAAGTCGCTCTCATCAGTTGCTTTTCTCTTTTGGATGTTTCACTGAACAAACCAGGATGAAGTGATTATCCTGTTGTTGCCCTCAGTGATCAAGGGCATCTTACCACTTTGGATAAGAGCATCAGCTAAAAGCCTGCAATCTAAATTGACCGATGACATTGTTTTAACATGAGCAGATCCACAAAGGGCCGAGGTCCAGCAGACGGCTTGCCTCTGACTATTAGCCTGTTTGTTGTGATACTGACTAAAACCCTGCTAATCTGAGAGCCACGGACCGTCCGCACAGCAGCTGATGGTCTCTAGACAGAACAGGTGGTCTCCTGACTCAACCAGGAGCTAACAGTACATTATGTGCATGTGTGTGTGTGTGGTGGGGGGGGGTCTTTGGGGAGGAGAACTAATTAGAGTCAAGCTGCTAATAGACACTGGGGTAATAAAGTAAAACCCTCGCTAGCTGACCCTGCTGTAAAGATGCTTTTCTCCCTTTCTGAATCTTTTACAGAGCAACTGTAAGAAAACAAAGAACATGTGCAGACCGAGATGCAAAATAAATAACTTAACTAGGGCTAAAAAACACATCTGTTACTATGGTTACTGAAGTATCAGTACTATGGTGTGTAGTGTAAGTGTACGAATTAACTAAATTACTTGCTAATGTACAAGCTGGACTGGGTTCAGGTGGAGTTAATCCTGTACAAATAGGTAGAAATACTTATTAAACTACTTGATAACGATTATATCTTTTACAGCATGGCGGTATTTTAGCCACAAAGACGATAAACTTACAATAAAATTGCTTTATACTAACATAAACTATAATAAAGAATTACATCTCATACCAGCATATGGGCATGTTCCTTCACAAAGAACAGCAGCTTTAGCTCACTTCATCTACAAACATAAGATTTCTATCTGGATGAAAGTCTGTAGAAACTTGTAAAATTTCCCCTGCAGCATAATCCAATTCTTCACTGTCAGCTGTATGATTATAGTATGTTGCAAACGCTTTTCCAAAAACTGTGTCTGAACCTGCTCTTAGAGGAAAAACATAATGAGCCTTTATTACCCATTATTATTACTGTAGAGATTTTAAGATGGCACTAAATTAGCTGCTTTATGCTTAATGCACTGTCCAGCCTCGAGTATTTCTTTTAAATAGGACAACAGATCATCAGCACGTCCACATTATTAGCGGCTTAATGCTCCTTTAAAAGATGAGATTGAGTGAAATGTCCTCCCTTTGGAGGATCTTCATAAGAACTTCCAGTAAACAGAAGGAGCGGCTGAATCATGCCCATTATGTTTCATGACTGATTAACTGGGTCTTAATGAGACATTAGAGCAGAAACAACCAAGTGCCAACCTCATGTTTCAGTGTTGATTCACAGTCGCCTCCCACACAACTGCTTCAATCACACCACCACAAAAATGAAGGATCATTTTTCAAATTGATAACTCAGACAGACCTCGTCCTGTTGGAGTGTTGGAGGCCGGGAGATGCAGTTAAAAGCTGCACAAGAAAAACAACAACTTGTAGTTCATCTTCAGCCACAATGGTTCTATTATGTACCTCTCTTACTTGCTTGTTTGTCGAGTATAATCATTAATTTCAACTGCACTTTCAAGACGTCCAAGTCTTTTTTGTTGATTTTAATCACTAATCGTAGTTTTATCTTGCAACAGGCAGAAAAGTCCCATCATCCAAACGTGTTGGAACAGATAAATCTGCCAATAGAAAAGACTGATGATGGTGCTGTGAAGTCTTTAGCACACAGCTGGTTTGCATTGGCTGTTATGAGCACACAGAGTAAAAAATACAGCAAAGCAGATTCACTTTCATTTTGATGTTTGTTCATCAGACAAATCGACATTTCCAGTAAACTGGTTGATCTGTTTCAGCTAATGACAAAGAGAACCTGAAGAGAGAAGACGTCAATGCCATAAAACATAATGTATTAGCTATTGACACATCTACAGTGGAAGAAACACTTCCTGACCAGCAGATAATGCTGTAAATACAATTTTGGCATGTGCCTGTGGGGGAGAGTTGATACTGGAAAGTGATATTACTGATAATGGAAGCATTATTCTGTGGAAAAGCCACCCTGACGACTACACAAGATGGCCAGCTCTTCCCAGGAATCCAGCTCTGCACTCTGTGTGTGTGTTTACATAAGCCTCTACCCCCGAAAAAATATCCTAACATCTGGTCAAATGCAGCTCACTCAGACTTTCTTGAACACACTTTAGATCACTTCTAAAGAATTTGAATATAATATTAAATATATCGAGGTTCATTTGAATGCGTGTGTTTGGGTATGAAAATGTGTTATCCCCTGATGACTACACACCCATGTTCACTGGAACTTGATTACATAGTTGGCCCGTTTCCACATAACCACTTTTATGATGCGGCGTCCATTGTTGCAGAACTTTGAATGACTCTAATCTTCCTTTTCAGACTGATACTGATTTAAAATAATCAGTCAACTTGCTAAAGGCAAAAGCATCTGTGCATATTACTATATATAATAAAACACCTGCAGTATGGCTCGGTATCAACAGAAATAGTTCGATACAACTGTCAACTGTCTTTATTTTAGCAGTTACTATTGAAAAGACAGAAACGGGAACGTAATTTCAACTGAATTAACGCAACGATCAATTTACATAAATGAGAAGTTGCACATTGGTTGATAACAAACGAAATCGTTCCCATCTAAACATCCAATCCTGCATTAAAACGTCCAGTTTGACTCCAGTTTCTCATGGTGGACACAGCACTTGGTTAAGGTTAGGGAAAGATTGTGTTCCAGCTAATAGAGAAGAATGTAACATTAACTTCAATCACAGTGTGTTTACTTATTTGTAGTGTGACAGACGTGCTCTCTAAACACCTGTGTGTCAATCTCTGATGATAAATATCTGTCTTTAAAGATTCTCAGTCGTCCAGGTGACGTTATCTGGAAACTGTAATGAGTCACGGCTGCTGGACTTGTGTTTCACCACTCATCCAAATAGCTTCTTCAGTCTGGGGAAAGACCTCAAATGTATCCTCTGGTGTGGTTTCACTTCTCATTTGACCCGAACTGTCATTAGGAGGAACCACACTGTTGCGATGACTCAACTTCCAGATAATAAATGCAGCCGTACGTTCATTCAAAAAATTTGTTGTACGTAAGCAGTGTAGTTTAGGATGGAGGTGAATGTATCTGCACTGTTGAGGCCGTTTTCAGTTGACACAGACGCTCGGAGCTGTTACTTTCAGCTGATGGCGATGCTTGTCATCACTCATCTTTCAGCTCAACATTACTGTTTTGGCTTTGCTTCACAAGTCTCAACATATTTTTCAACAGCAGGCAACTTTTTCAGTTTCCTGCTGTGGCACCAAATGAAGGTTTGGCAACGATTCAACGAGGAAGATCGAATTCACGAGATCCCTCTCGTGAATTCCAGTTAAATCTACCCCATTATTTCCTCTTTCCCGTGCTATGAAGTCTTCTTTATTTTACTCCTGTCGTCAACGCTTTTGCCAATAACAGTTTTTTTAGCTGAGGCTGTTTAAGTATCATTCTGCTTCTGTTATTCAGCCTTTCAGATCTACTATTGTGCAACACACTTCCTCCCTGTCACCAGCTAATCTTCAATCTCACTCCACCACAATCAGCAGCTAGACTCCGGCAGCTTCCTCCTATCTGTGTGTTCTGAAGAACTTTTCTAAAATAAACGTAATAAGTGCAAAACTGTCAAAATTCAACCAACCAATCCAACTTCCATTAGGACAATATCCAACTGGAGAACATATACACAAGATCAGAACTGGTTTGATTTAGTCTTTCTCCTCAATCAGTTGATGGTTTGTTCTATGTAATGTTAGATAATGACAATTTACCCAAATCTACAGTTGCTTTGTCCCTTTATCACATTCGTAAACTTAAAAAACATCCAATATTTTTATGTGCAGAGTTGGAGGGGAGTGAATTTCATCAGCCACAAGGTGGTTTTAATGTTGTGGCCGATTGGTGAATTCTACAGAGATACAAGCAGTGGGAGGCAGATGGGTACACAAATGGAGAGTGTGAACATTTTCTCTCTCTCCCACTGACGGTTATCAACACCTCTCTCTCTCCCACACACACACACACACACACACACACGAAGTGCATCCAGTGATGCAGAGCGATGCACTGGAAGGTGGAGGTAGAGAGATTCAGGCTGGGAGCTTCTATAATTAGAGGAGCATTCAGGGGGCCGCACTGCTGAGTTGTTGAATGTTTAATGTCAGGCCTGCAGACGCAAAGAGCAAAGAGCAAACCTCGGAGTCTCTTTACACCACCTCTTAACCAAACACACACTTATACACACACAAACTGAGGAATGTACAGAGACAGATGAGGCGAGCAGCAGTGACAGTAGCACGCTGGATGAGTGGATTCAGGTTGCACAGGAGGAAACAGCAGCACAATGCACGGACACAGAAACAGTACATCTGACAGCTGAACTTGTAATTCCCGGCTATTGTCTGTAACCTGAGCCTCGTAATAACACGGGAACCCAAAGCGCCTCGGGATGAGGTCATGGTCAAACACAAGTAATTTAGTGAAACTGCTCCACACATGGAGACTGAGGGAACTAAATCAGACACCTCACATTCTTGGCTAAATTCGCTGTTTTTTAAATGTGATCTGGTTAGAGTCAGTCAGAAAGACTTGGATTTTATTATCTGACAGCGTTTGTAGATTAGTCAACAGATTATAATTGATATTTTGTGTTTTCTAACCTAAAACAAACTTTATTGAAATGCATCCGGTGAGCTCGAGGTGCATTTAACACAAATTTATAAACATAACAAGTCGCAGACCAAGATATAGAGCACAGGTTCAGTGTTGATGTACTGTTCACTGACCAGATAGACCCACTGTAGTGTTTCACAAGCAGCTCTGTACGTTTAGTGCAGCAGCTGGAGGTGATTCTGACCTTGTTCAACACTTTGGTTCCATTTCAAAACATCCACGGCTCAATTTCATAAACGTACAGGAACGTTTTTTAGAGAATATCAGTGATGTGGATGATGCTGCCTTCTTATGTGGAACACGGGTGTATGTCACAGATGAGAAGTTCGAGAACCTGGGTGGAGCTTACTGCATCCATACACTCAGGTACGACGTTCGTCACAGAATTCATGTTCAGACAACTGTGTTAACACACATGTTGATACGAATATTTAGTCATCTGCCTTGGAATTAAAGGGAAAAACCTTCCTGTGTCATTTACTGAACCCACATAGTAATCAAAGAGTTTTCTGTGATACTTTAAACATTATTTAGAAGAACACATGGATGGAAATCATCACACTTGAGCCCTTTAATGACTTTACAGCTCCTTATCAAGTGCTTATCTATACAAACATACTGATTTTCTAGACTAATGCAGGCTGATGCTTATATATTTAGACTGTTTTTATTCATTTGAGAGTTATAATTGTAATAACGATGATAAATATCAAGTGTTTTCACAGCCCCAGTCTGTATAAAAGCTATATTAGGTGAGTTTCCTTTAATCCAAGGCTGCCAACACATTAAGGTGGTGGAAAAGTTCACCACACCTTTTCCATCCTGAGCAATATAATCATAAAATCTGACCTTAAATAGAAACAAACGTCCAAAATATTCATATGATATTCCTCCTATGCTGTTTAGTGACTGGGGCTCATCAACTTTATATCAATCATCTTCTTATGGAACATGTTATAATAATATATCTAGAGCTCGGCTGTCGGCTTCTTTTCTAAATTCACATATCAAATAATGTGAGGTTTTCTTTCTTTACATGGAAACACACGGTGTCCTCCAACCACACAGTGACCGGGGAGTGGCAGAGCACACAGGACTGGGTTTTAAAGGGAATCCAGAGGCAGGATTTGAACTCTCTGGACAATAAAGCTGCTTCATAGTTCCTCATCGCATTCAGACTGACACTGGACCTTTCTCTGGACACCTCCCTGTGCGCAGCAGCCTCCTGCCCTGCATGTTGGACATGTTCCCCACACTCATGATGGTCTGGGGGGTTCTGGTCTGAGCTGACCCAGACTGTTTACCTGTCATGCTTGTGAATGATTATACAAAGGGGGGTCTCTGTCTTTTTTATGGAGGTAACGATAGATGGAGCCTATTCAATCCACGACATCTCTGACAAACACTTCCAGCACCGGGCACTTACCCCGTTGGAGGCTGGAGAGCGATGCGGCGGACGCTGCGGTTTCCTGCCCGCGTCGCGTCTCTCGTGCGGCGGCTGCGGGTCTGACCGGTCCTGTCCTCACCTCGTCCGCGTCTCTTCCCTCGGGCTGCGGAGCTCCTGGCAGCTGACGGCGGCCTCTGGTCCTGAGACTCGGAATAATCTCCGCAGCTCGCTCCGCTTCGCCTCGCTCGCTCCCCGGCTGCCGCCCCCTGACGTCACGCAGGAAAGCCCCGCCGGTGACGTCAAGCCGTCGACCCTCCGGAAACCCCGCCCCCGTGAGGTCACCTCCCCCTGAAGTAGTAAAAAAAACCCCAACAGGTTTACAGTAAACAAGAAGAAACACTCAGTGCATCTGTTCTGTTTCATCCTCACACCTCACCAGTGTACTGTTTATTCTTAGATACTGCTCCACAGCAGTACAAGTACACAAAGTCAAAGTTTATTGCCATTCTTAAGTGTTTAGCATGTAATAATAACACATGAAGTTCAAGTATCACACAGTAGAAATACTCCAGTTAATCAGGTTTCTACCTGTACTCTAATTAAAGCTGACACTAGTTTCTATTCTTTTCTTTATTGTGAATTAAAGGAGTCGAACCACCGAGGATGAAGAAAACCAAAGTGCATCTGTCCAAATATGATCTGGACTAATTCCTTGTGTTGGTGTTTGTGAGTGATTCAATACTTTGACTTTCTCCCTCTCACTGATTTCAGGCCAAAGCAGCAGCAGGACGGTTTTTCCACAGACACCAGCCAAGGCTGCAGACCCGGGTCAGACCACGGAGAGCAGAACAGTCTGATCTGATTTCCATTACTACCGTTTGGAAACATGATCTGTTCGCCTCAAAAAGGCCTGAGCTCATTTAGATCAGAAACATTTCTGACTAACTCTGTTTAAACACCCTGTTCTACAGTGAAGTCACAGTTCAAACTCCCCATTAGCACTAATCAGACTCCCCCCGACCTCCTCCACCACCAACTCCTGTCCACAGCCTCTGTTCAGCTGATGTCACCTCTTCTCTTAGGACAGGACCTGGGCTGACGGGGCTTTTTCCACTGCTGCTCCCAAAATCCCAAATCACATCTGTGACAGTTCAGTGACTGACCTGAAGTTCCCTACGACTATAAACATAAAACATTTTAGTTAACATCACGGCCCCAGCGTTACAGGACTGACTCCACCACTAACTCACCAATTGACAGATGTATACTTAGCTCAGCATTGCGGTGAATGCCGTAATGGCTCAAACAGTAGTAATTGAGGTCGTCTGTCAGTTTATGACGCTGTGTTCCTTTTTAAATCACGTGAAACGGTTTCATTTGGGATTAGGAGAAATAAAACTGTTGCATCCTCAAAAACAGAAATCACCTAAATTCCTGGTGAGGTCTGGGTTTTGAGGTTTAACTCATACATATATATATACACACACATTTAAAGTACACATTTATACAGATCATTGTATTAATTCATTTATTGTGAGGAGAACTATTAAGCAGCACAGATAGTGAATAAAATAAATCAAATGGAGTTCATGTAGTCTGATATTTGTGTTAGAGGGGAAATAAACCAAAACTTTACCCAAATTTTACAACCACAGTTCCTGTAAAGACACAAACATCAGACGAGGATCTCTTCTCTTTTACATTCACAACTCTTTAATCAAAAGGAGGAAGTTCGTCCATCTTCAAGAGAATTTCCCCTTTTCTTCAGGTTTCATTACAAAGTTGGGATTTTATGAAGGGACTTTATGGCTCAGACTGGGGAACTGAAATTCCTATTTAAATTTCACAAAAACTTCAACTTAAACTGTCTTACACATTAAATGACACCATTTTGGTATTTCAGCCAACTTTTTCTCTCGTACTCTTCTTAAATCGAAGGTCTACACGGTTCATATGTGGTCACATTAACATAAATTGCTGTTGTTGTCTCAAAGTTCCCTTTACTACCTACAGAAACACACACACACTTTTAAATTGTAGGTTTATTATATTTGCACACACTCAGAAAGGGAGTAGCAAAGACATGAATCCTGTTCATGTCTTTGCCAGGAATTTAATATTAGATAGTTAAAGGTAATTTGATGAACTATTTAAGGAGACTTCAGCTAGTGACACTGAACCAAGGGGTTTCGACTCATCTTCCATGTTGGTAACGCCGCCTTCCTTACGTACAGTTGTGCTCATGTTTTCAGATTAAATAGGGTTCAAATAAACTATGAGGCATCTTGAAGTAGCACCATCGTTAAACAAAACATAACATTAAAGAAAATACTGAGATTGTCCCCGTTTAAAAGTTTGCACGCCTTTAGGTTTTAATACTGTGTGTTTAGCATCGATGACAGCTCATAGTCTCTTCTGATAGTTGTGGATGAAGCACTTCTTTTTCTCCGATGTATCAACAGGACCTCTCATTTATCACTTTGTTATCAGAGTTTGAATCCTACTGTCGGTCATTCTCAAATCTCTAGATATCATTTTTCATCCTTTTCCTGTTTTCTAAAGCTCAGCCACCGTCTTTCGCACGTCCTTTGACAGTTCTGTTGCTTTTCCCATGGACTGGATGAAACGTTCAGGGGTCTGTCAAGAGCTGAGAGACTCGCTGACCTTTTATACACAGAGCATAATTACTGTACAAGCAAACAGGTCGCAGGTTATTAGCGATTTAAATCTGCATGTGTGTACATGTACTCAGTATTATCACACCCAAACTTCAAGTACGTCTAACTGATCACAACATTTGAACAGTTCCACTTGTCATTATGGCTTAAAAAGAGCAAACACAATTGTGCAATAATAAATAGTGTGACCTGCCCAGCCTAAATTATGTAATGAGGTGACATTTCTAAAAGGTAGAGCTGCTAACATTTGTCTATAACCCAAGTAGAAAGAGAGAAAAAACCCAAAATGCACAAATTGTGATGATTGTAGAAAAGCAAAAGATTTATTAGAAGGGAAACACGAGGCATTAGGATGGCTTTGTTCATTTCCTGTCAGGAGTCCAACAACACTGCAATGTTAACCTTAGCTTATGAAGTTTACACGGTCTCCCTATTGTCTGATTCCCCTCCCTCCACCTGTCCACCCACCCGAGTTCTTTTTCCAGCTCCAATCCTTTGCCTGGGTGGAAGTGGAGCAGCTCAGGATTCAACCAGCTGGAAGACAAAGGGAGAGAGAAAGAGGGAGGAGAAAGGTTTTGAGTGAATTACAGAGAATACACAACAAACATGTTGACTTCTAATATGTTTTGGTTATTTAAGTGCTAGGACTGTCAAGAGTGAAGGGAAGAGGACAGTCCAGTCCATCACATGGTGCCATTAGGTGGCCAGCTTTCCCTTTAAGACGCAGAGGAGAAACAGCAGAGGGTCACTGACAAATAAAAAGGCATCACTGAGCTCAGTACAGACTGCTGAGAAAGATTTAGCATGAACATGTCTCATTGTGACTAAAAGACTGAAACGAGCCTTCTGGGAGTGCTGAACATCTGCTTTTGTTTTTCCATTACAACAGCCCCAAGAGTACAGAGACACATCAGTATTCAAGGGAAAATGCAGGTAACACAGTCTTCATGCAAGATGCTTCCAGTGAACACAAACACCAGGTGACTGCAGACCAGGGGGGAAACGCAGGAGGAGACACATTTCCAAAACCACTTTCACAGGGAGAGCCACAGAAATCACTACATCAAGTGTTTTAGTTTTTCCCACAATACTCAAAAATCTGTGTTCGGAAGAAATGAAGTACTGTAAGTGGGAGTCAAATCAAAACAAGAAAAAAAACCCAACAAGAAAGTAAAACTGACATCTGTTAGCAGCGGAAACAAAGATGTGAACTTAACACGTTTCTGAGAAACATTTTCTCTGAAGGTTTACGTGACCAGCATCTGTCAGCTTCTCCCTTTAATCTATTTGACGTCACAAAAAGCTGTGAAGTCCGTGTCAAAACCGAGAGTCCTAACAGAGCAGCACACAAACACCAGCTTCAGATCTACCCACAAAAAACACACAACTGGAAACACATCATTCCTGTAATGACTTGATTTTAATACACAGAGTCAAATGATGAGCCTGGAATCTCCCTTTCGTATAAATAAATGGCATTTTAGCGCTAAATTATTATGAGGCCAGTTTTTAGATGTTACTGCTTCTACACCTACAGTATCAAAGTTTGTTCACTGAAGGGAATTAGAAACATGTAAAGACATCATGTTTGAAGTCGATTTGTTAAACCTGTTAGCAAACTGATGCTGATTTAATAAAGCAGAGAGAAGCTGCAGATTCTGTTCATCACTCTCTGTAGGTTCATCACTACAAGCATGGTTTTACAGGGCCACACCCAGAGTTTCTCTTTTACAGTTATCTGTCTTACAATCTCGGTCACATTAACCGACGAGGGGGCCCCAGAGGAAATCGGGCAACTGTGGTCTCGAACCTGAAAGTAAGTTGTACGCACAGAACTGTAGGCAGGAGATACACATCTATCTATCTACGTAGACAGACAACTTATATAATCTGCACATTGATTCAGAACCAACAGCGGCTCTAAGACAGGAACAGTGCCTCCTTCCAGGAACTGTATGTCAGATAGTTTGAGGTAATTTAATCACACTATTAAAGGAAAATTAAATTACCAATAATTAACGGACACAAACTGAACCTGAGGTTTTTGTAGCTGGCCGATTTTCCTGGTTGGTAATCCATCTTATCTAGATATGACTGAACAGCCTTGTCCCTGAAAGGTGACACATACCTGGTCCTTTCATGTGATCATTTATGTTATAAAGCATTAATTATGGCTGATTTAAAGTCAAGTCTTCCTCTTTTCCCATTACTCTGGTGGTTTGTTATATTCAACAAACAAAAACAGCCTCATCCTACAGTCATGTCTGTGCTTCTTTCTTACACATACATTACCACCAACATTAAAAATAAAAGACAGATCCTGACATGTAAACTGATCATCTGAGGAATCCAGTTTGGTCTAATTAAATTCTTGATGAGCCTGACGAGAAATCACAAGCACTGCCTGGAGGAAAATTACAGCAGCCTGTTGCAACTGAACGTTTATAAACTGAGCTGACGTCACATCATTTAGTTCGAGAGCAAAGTTTCAGCTTCAGTGAAAATATTGAAGTGAATACTGATTCAGCATCAGTCAAATACGATGCTGAATCAACAAGTAGAGCTGCTATAATGTCCAGAAGGCCATTTATGGAGCCCAAAATCTGTAATGGGAGCACTTGAGGAGGAGACAAGATAATAATAATAAAAGAAAGGAAGGGAAGTGGAGGAAACATCTGCACCTGTACAGTGTCTGACAACACCTGAACCTTCTGTGATAAACCTGATAATGAAGCATCAGCTGCAATGAAACCTGCTTGTGATGGGAAAGACATTTTCAGTGCAACACAAAAGCTAATTACTTTACAGGCTACTTAATAAAGGAGTCAACTAATGTTTGAAATGTACGTGTCTAGTTCAAGTCACACAGAATCTACCTCGTCTTTTCTAGTCTTTAAAACCTGCTGCAGCTTGTTTCAGTGGCTCAGACTATTAAAAAAAATCCAAATTGTTCAGTAATTAAATAATTGCAACTTTTCAGCAATGAAATTATGTGTTTTTTTTTGTTTCTTCTCTCTCATAACTCTCGTTGCAGTACGACACGACGAAAACCAACAGCTTTGCTTTCAGGATGCAGCTGAAAACAACCAGCAGGTTGGACAATGCATGTCTGATGCTTCTAATGCGTTTCCCACGAGGGAATTAGAGGAAGAAAAACAAGAGACCTAACAGAGGTGCAAGACAATCAGAGACCGAGGAGGTGAAAAGGGTAAAGCTATCGATTAAACAAGAGCAAACCTGTTCAGCAAAGTCCCACAATAGACAACCAACGTCAATATTTTCACCTGCCGGTAAAAAGCATGTGTTGAAACGTGCGCAGCATCCTGCTCCTCTAAATGTCAAAACCTAAAATTTAATTTGGTTACAGTGAAAAGCAGAGGAAGCAGCAGCATGGTGCCAGTTTGTTTTGGAGTTATCGATCAGTTCTCTGCTGGCTTGTTCTCGTTTAGACTTGAGTTTTTCATGAAGAATGAGAAACATACACTTTTCGATGCCTCCTGTTTCTACAACAGGGATCACACTGATGGAACATGAGGTTTTTTTCTTCAATTGCTGAGTCTCCATATTCCATGTTTACACCTCACCAAGTTACATTTTGTTGCCACTGAGAGGAAAAAGAATGCGATGAACAGGGATACGGAGAGGAAGGAAAACTTTAAATGAAGAACACTTGGTCTTTACAGGCGGTTGCACGAGCTGGGATTTCCGTGGCAGCAGTGAAGGCGGCGACGATGGAGGCGAAGACCACGTTTGGGTTCTGAGAGGCATCGATGGCCGTGTGCAAGCCCCTCGCACTGTAGTACTGCACCAGAGGGGCCGTCTGCCGATGGTAGGCGTCTAGACGGGAGTGCAGCGTCTTCTCGTTGTCGTCGCTGCGGCGGATGAGTGGCTCACCTGTCACCTGAGAGGAGCAGGAAGAAAACACATATGAGGAAAGTGATAAAAGTAAAAGACGGCAACAGACAATTCGTGTAAAGAATAAGGCCAGTGCTCTTTAGTTCCTGGACATTCAGTTCATGTTGAACAATGCAACCTAATTAAAAGTCACTGTACCCCTCTTGATCTCCTTCCCTCACACACTTTACTGAAATCTTCCTTTCTTAGTCTGAGCATGGTGAATGGCTGTTTATGAATAAGGCAACTAGTTTCATGTTATATGTATAAAAAAAACAAAGTCAGACACCTTCACCAAAACTGACCTTATAAATCTGACTGTTTCAGCCAGACATGACTAACTGCCAATTAATATAATTTCCTGATTCGTATTAGTATAAATGTTGTGTTTCTTGTATTATTTTCTCGTATCCAGTCAGTGGTGCCACAGCAGCTCCTGGTCTAATGTTAACTTACATGAAAATAAACCAAAACAAGTTCCACAGAGTTTTACATTTTAGGAAAAACTAGGGCACCAGTATCAGATACAGAGTTTAAGTTTCTGACTATAACTAGAAAGGTCTAACCTTAACTAACTCAGACATACGTAATTATGGTCACACCTTTCTATTCACTTGGCTGGAAACAGTTGTGGTTGTGGTGATTAATTGACTGTCTGGCTTCAAACTAATTTCACCCACGGCTACAGGTAGTTTTCAGCAGGTCTATTGAATTTTTCCCTTCACATCACATGCCTGCCGAGATTTGATATGATTGATCCATCTGACTTGTCTCAACCCAGACACCGTTGCCCCTTTTCACCCCAAGACAGTAACAGGTTTGGTTCAGTGCCAGTGCTTCATTTAAAACCAGTTCTTCACATTTTGGCAGCCAAAGAACCGTCTCTCAGCCAGGAAAACTTCCAGAGTGGAACCAACTGTTTGCTGGTCTAGAACCAAGAACCGCTTGCAGACTGGGCTCAATTATCGTTACCAACAAGAACAACTACACTGTTGTTGTAAGGAAAAAATAGCAAATAGCAACATAACACAGAGTTAGCATCAAGTTTGTGTTGGTTAAAACGGTTGAAAACGAGTGTGTGACATGCACACCTCATGTGATCTACCGATCCCCATTGTCTGCTGGGTTAAAGTCAACTGTGCTGGATGAATCTCGAATTCATTTGGCAGATGAGTCACTGAATACATGACCATTGCTCTGTTTTATTTAACAAGCTCATAATAATTTACAAGGGTGTTATTTTAAACACCCATCTGTCGCCATCCTATAAAAACTCTTATTGCTTACAATAAAACAATCACCTTCGCACCTAAGGGTCATATTTCTCTTCTCTTAAATTCTATAATCTATACTGAATGTTTTAAAAAATTGTCCCGCAACTCATGAACATCTACTCTTTTATGACGCATCTATATTTAATCAGATACATGAAAGGGTGATGGCTTTACACCTGAAACGAGTGTAATAAATAACATCTACAGTAACATTTCACATATCAAAAATACGTCAAAGCTTTTAGTCTAAAACTGGCGGCTGGTCACCTATTTCCTGGCAATCACTCGATGTAGGTGGCAGTTAAGCCACAAGTGGTTTGTAAGTGGGTTGATAGCAAAACTACTTACGTCATCCTTCATGGGCTCTTTAGGAGGGTTAAACTCCTCGTGGTAGGAGCGGCCGCTTGGCTGATGAATTAGTCTGGGGAAATAGAGGGAAGACAGTAAAAGGAGGTGGAGGACAGGACAAAGACGAAAAAGAAATTAGAGTCATAGGAGGAGAAGACAGATGAGAGTTAGACGGCCGCAGTGACTCACTAACTACTTAGCTGTCCTTTTCACATCCCACACTATACCCTTGTCCTACTTGGGCTTGGAAAAGGCAGCAGCTGGCCTCCTCTTCCCACCACAAAGGACCCCCGTGGACAGAAAGACAGCTCTCAGTAAACTCTGTTTTCTATTCAGTATAGTGTGCAGATAATGTGGAGTTATTGTGAAGACAGAGGACAAACACCATGCTGCAGCTGGAAACGTCAATAAAAAGATATCTCACGCACTTTCTGAAGCAATAACACACATTCAGAAGGAGGCTTTTGAAAATATGGCTGTTCAATGTGTGGGGAGGCTTCAAATTAGGGCACAGCCTGTTGTATTAAATGGTTATGTAAATCATTACTTGTTGCTTAGTAGAGGCAGAAGGGCTAGAGGATGGAAAAGCACCAAGAAAAAAAAGAAAATGCTTCCAATTAACTTCTAATAATAATCACTTTCTGTTCAGTTATTATGCCAGGTCAAACCAGAAGGTGGAAGAGAAATTTACTGAAGCACTTTCCTAAACATGCTACACAGAAAACTTAATGTGGTAACAGAGGTAGATGATGAAAGACATTTCAAAACGGTGTCAACTTGTCAGTGGAACAAATTTTAGTCTTAAAGTTCACCAATGACAAACACTGTACAATGATAGAGGACAATCTAAGAATAAGAATAACTTTACTGTCATTGTACGACATTAGAGTGCAATCATTCGTTAGAATAAAATTGTCAAATAAATAAAAACTGCTAAATAAGAAAAATATAAAACACCAGTAGGTTACACATACATACAGCTATTGTACGGTTCCCTTAATAAATTAACCTTTTGGCAGCGTTTAAGGCAACGATGGCTCTAGGATAAATACTGTTTTTTAATCTGTTTGTCCTTGTTTTAATTGTCCTGTATCTTCTGCCTGAAGGCAGCAGTTCAAACCAAAATTCAAGTTCAAATCTACAAGAGTTATATGATTTTTGACTATTATGAATTAACGGGATGACGGTCAAAAATGAGCAACACAGATCCCAGTCACTTATAAACACAATGGTGAAAATAATTTACTCTCTATAATTTCTAAGCAACATAAATAAGTTTTGGCCACTGGGTGGCGGCAGAAACTAGACCAGAACATTCACATGACAGCTGAAGTCAAACCCAAACCAAATCAAACTATTTTTATTGCCCACAAAAGGCTCCAATCTATTTTTTTATTTTTTCAGATGAGTATCAGCAAAGCAAAACTGATCCACTTTAATACGTGGTTATGTCACTTCTCTGTAAACACGGTCTTAAATAAACATGAAGGAAAACAACTACAGAGACAGGACTGAATGATAAAGATACAGTAATTCAGAAGCTTTTGAAGAAAACGCATGATTTGACCGTCACAAAAGGCTTATTTAAAGATCATTAAAGCAGCAAAACCCCAGTGGAGGATGTTTTACCCTTCCTGCTGGTACTTGGGCACCAGCATTAGTGCGACAGGTAGAAATAGCTTGCAGGTCTGAGCATCAACCAGTACGGTATTTCTGCCTCTTGTGCATCTTCCAGTGACTGTGTACGAACTGTTTATGTGCGGCAACTGAGGATCTCAACATTCACTTAAAACTATGTGAACCATCAACACATCCTTATATTATCACCCTTTCTGTTTGAAAGTGAGATCACCGAGCATCGAGATTCGGCACATTTCACCAGGGACCAACACATCCACTTTCCGAAGGATTTGACCCATGACCTTCCCACTGTCGGCTGCTCTCAAACCCTTCAGGCTACCTTCTGTTAATTACATGCTTTCACGCTCCACTTCTCTCCAACAATATCTCTCTGCCCCAGACTCGTCTGTTCACATAAATCAATCAACCTGCTTGGGCGGATTTAACACAGACAGAATGAGGAGCTTCTGTCAGAGGAAAAACACCAATCTGGGAATTTGTAAACGTGTCTGGGAATAAAACAGACCGTCTGGTCTTGAATAATTAATTCTCTGCCATACCAGCTCTTACCTGCCACAGATCCTGCGAACCAACAGAGAGTCCTCAATAGAAAACTCGATTACAGAGTCAAGTTTCTCGTGTCTCTTGTCCAATAAGTTGTCCAGCTGGAAGAGAAACACAGAGGGAGTCAAACACACAACATGACCGACATCTACTGACCAGCACTTTTACCAGCCATTAGATACAGACATCAGCTTGTTTACAGAGAGCTGAAGTCATGACATCATGCTGCACTGGCTTCGTTACCTTAATGTAATGTCTCAAACAATTGTCTCGCCATCAGTCTTTATGGAAAGAACTGAAAGAACTCAGCTTTTCTTCAAATATTGTACAAAAGCTGAACCCTTTTTAAGTTTAAAAAGTTAATTGTTTTATTTTTATATCTGAAAAACTCATGTTCCTTTGAAGTAAAACTGTGCGTCACAGCAGGTACTTGCATCAGCATACCAAGGTTTTGTCCATATCCATTAAACTCCCCAACGCTCTCTCCTAAGGTCACTTATTTAACGTCATGGCTCTAATGTCTTCTGTGAGAAACTGTCCTCTCTGTCTTGCTGCTCTTACACAAATGGTGTAACTCTGTTACCCCTCAACTTGCTCATGAACTCGCTCTGTGGTGTTTGTTAAAGGCTGCTGAGGACCAACAATAGCAAATAATTGCCTATTTAAACACATCGACCAAGACACATGACATACAGAAATGTGTTTAGGTATTATCACTTAGAACTTGTCTTGTCTTGTACAAAATAAAATGTAGATACAAGTCATGATGTAGTGATTTCCTGAGGTCACTGAGTTTCTCTACCAAGAAAGACAAATGTGAACTCCTCATTTACAAGATATAATTGGACCAGCTCTCAACTAAAATATTCCACTCTGTATGATTTTGCATTACATGACAGCTCCAGACAGCAGTAATACGCCTATACACAAACACTAACCATCTCTGCTTGTTTGACTGTCCGGGGGAATCCGTCCAGGAGGAATCCATTCTTGCAAACAGGTGTGTCCAAGTTCTTCTCTATGAGCTCCACGACCATCTCGTCACTGACCTGCAGCAGAACAAACAAACTCTTAACCATGAAATCACTCTGTTCTAGACCCACATAATGACTGTCAACAACATTATAACCTTTACTTTACTACTACCTGAGATGTTCTGTTCAGTGGCTTTTAGTACATTTTCAGTGGAAACACGTATAAAATGTTATTGTCCCAAATGGTTTTATTGATTTTATTTTTTGCTGTAGTATTTTTTAATATGTGTTTTAACATTGCTCTGCACACGGTTTTTCAACAGGGGTATAAAGTCATCTTAGCAGATGTTAACATCACTGAAAACAAATAAAACATTAAATGTCCAGTCATGTGGGACTGAACATGAAGGGCTGTAAAGTCAACAGAGTCCTGGAGAGAGCAAAGGGGCAGAGAAAGAAAAACACACAAAGATCATGAGAAGCAGATGAGCGGAAATGTTACCAATTTGCCTGCATCCATGGTCTCCTTAAGCCTCTTGCCGAGCTCGGAGCCTGAAGCCACCATGGCCCTCAGCATGTCTCCTGTGGCCAGGTGGCACACACAGTACTGCTGCGCTAGCCGAGGGGCCTGCAGGACAAAGAAACCACCGGTCTTTATTAAACATTAAAGCCAGGAATGATCACCAATTCAAGCTCTAAATACAACAATTCACCTCTCCAGACTGAGCAGTCGTTAACTGGGTTGGCACAGAATGGTTTAGTAACATCAGGCACCCAGATTACAACATAGGTTACAGAAACAACAGACTGGACACACGGCAATATACAAGAATATGACTGACCTCAGTGTATTACTCCATTCAGGGATGTGGGAAGTCATTTTGACATATTGTAGTGACATAATTTCACTAATATCTGTGTTTCTGTCTCTTACAAGGTTGCAACACAAATCGATTCGATATGTGTCACAGTGCATTCTTGCATTTAATAACTGTTAACTCAGTGTCTTCTACAGCACTTACACATACTGTTACTTACACTTTTTAATTTATAACAGAGAAAAACAAGAAGACCTCCCACCTGCCTGCAGACATGTTCATCAATATTACATTATCATTATCCATGAAGTCTAGACACTATAGATGCACTGCAGACTACCCATCTAAAGTTTAGTTACACTCTCCCTCTTAATCTAGTCTGCATTTAACAAGTCTAAGAGAACATATTTAAGAGGGAAACTTAATAATTGCAGGGAAATCACACAACTCTTGCTATGAAATGTAGTGAGCTGATACACCTATATATAAACAGAACAGCTGACACAAGCTAAGAGGATTTTAGTTAGTAACATACTTCTATATATTTTAACGAACTTGAAACGCGCACACACACACACACACACACACACACACACACACACACACACACACACACACACACACACACACACACTCTAAATGGAACCAGCAGGTAAAGACAGGTAGCTTAACGCTAATATTAGCATTAGCTTATGCTAACGCCGACCATGCGCTTCAACCTAATGTCTTTCCAAGCTAACGGCTAACAGCTAGCTACGCTACCTGAGTCCCCTTCCCAGCTCCGGGTGGCCCGAGCAGGACGGCACGAATCCCCTCCTGTACATCGGCTATTGCCTCCTTCAGCTGCGTGCTGGGAGCCATGTCTGGACCTGGAGACCAGGAGGGTAGAAACTTTAGCAAACTGTCGGTGTCCTCCTGCTGACACTTCAGCCAAGTTGGCCGGAAAGGAAGCGCCACCGCCTCCCTTTCGCTACAACGACTAAACCCCACCCACTGGTGGCACATGCGGGATTTGATTGGCTATGAGATATTTCTGTCAAGGATTGCGAGCGTTGATTGGATGAGATTCGTGCCAGCGTCATTCCGTAACATCCGCACAAGAGTTCAATGACAAATGTAAAGAAATGTAAATTATTATTTCTGGTTTTAGAGCTTTAGCCTAAATAAAATGGATAAACACTGTTAGAAGAAGTACCCCAAAGTCAAACTAAACTAGTAAACGTGAAAAAGTATAAACATCATTGTATGATGGGCTGTTTTCTGTGGATTTACTATAACAAATATTTGCTGACAACTATAATGTTTCTGTTTTTATATTTTTATATTTATGCAACTGAGACTGACCACCTCCTGTGGGGCAGTGTCCAAAATATGATTTGCAAGAAAAATGTATTAAAGTTCAGCATACCTATTTTATTAGATAACCAAACATGACGTTGTTAAAACGCAATGTTTGTTATACTATATTATTACTATAATAAAAATGCTTACTGTATGTTTTTCTCTGTTATTTTTACCACAAGCCAACTAGCTGCAGACATGTAAAATCCCCACACACACACACATACACAGTTCACGTAATGTTGCGAAAAGATGTTAGTATTAGGAAATTGATTAGTTCCAGTAAAATTATCCCATCATTTACCATAAAACAAGCCTCCATGTTTTTTAATAAATAAATATACAAACAAACAATTATTTTATCATCACAAATACAATCTTTTATCTTAACAAAAAGGAAGTGTTAGAAACAAAAGTAGAAGTTTGACAAGTAGTAGAAGTAAGAAAATATATTTAGAGGAACAAGATGTTTTTTAACTCTTCCTCATCTTTGCATCTTACAGGAAACACTTTCTTCAGTCTCTAAGAAACTTTAGATTTAGTTCAGCTTCAAACCCACTGATGGTCACACAGCAGGAAAATGCCTGAAGCCGATGTTTTATATGCTGATGTTACATTCACAAGAACTTGTGGAAACACTAAAGGTAAGTTTTACAAAAATAAAAAGGAACGCAAGGAACAAAGGTACGTAGGAGTTGATGTTAAAACAATAAACAGTCATCAACATCTCTTTATTATCTTGTGCATTTGTCAAAATGCCAGCAGAGCCTCCTGATAAAAAATCTCCAGATGTGTTTAATTTGTTAGAGTTTGATGTAAATATAAATGTTTAAGCCTGATGAACAGTCAGTAGATAACTGCAGGACATTAAACAGCAGATTGGTTTTCTTCTGTTGCAGAAACTGTTTTGTCATCGGATGAAACCACTTACTCTGAAGTCAAGATCCTTAAAACTCAGCCACCTGTGGAGCAGCAAGGTGAGTAGTAAACAGAAATAATACAACAGTCAGTGGTTTAAGTTGATTTCCACATATCAAGTGCATTTTTTAATCGAGAGCTTTGATCATCAGACTGCTGAAGGATTATGTTCAGTTTTGTAACAAACTGTAAAAATACAACTTTTGATTTGTTGAGAAATTATTTTTCTGTCATCACAAAATTAACTCGTCATTTAGCAAATGACAGATGTGAGAAATTGCTGCTCACTATGAGAGTAAGTTAAATTTATTTGACATTTAAAGATGTCAGTTTACACATTTTGTACTGTTTTCTCGCATTTTTTACATTAAATGGTTAATTTAGATAATTGTAAGTGATATAATAATATATTTTATCTCTATCACTGTGTAAACATACATCAGATGTCAGATTTCAAGGTGAGAAATTAGGAAACATGAGGAACTAACTATGAGCACAGGTCATCTACATATGTACATTCAAGCTGTTACAAAAGGCTTCAAATGTCTTGTTTCCTGTTTTTAATGCCCCACCTGGTTTCACATTCATGGTAAAAAAATCAACTTATTTCACCTTAAATCAGAAATGTATTCTTCAGGAAACAGGTGGTAGGACGTCTGAGAGGAGAATGAAGAGAGTGATGAACAAATTGAAGAAGATGGCATCTATCTGGTGGAGACACAGGAAGTGGACACATTAACGTAACACCAATAATAATGCAGCTTTGTTGATGACACTTTCAACAGGTTCCCAACAAGAGGAGCTAATCACAAGGTCAAAGGTCACAGAGAGAGTGACCCTGCTGATTCTCTGTGTTCTGCTGGCTGCTGCTGTCATTGGTCTTGGTGTTGTCTGTGAGTTTCTAAGGTTAAATCCACATAGACTGACTTCAAAACTGTTAATATAATCATCATGAACATCTGATAGTCGCCGAACGATAACTGGAGGATTAACTTTCACTGAGTTCTTTCTGTTTTCAGCTTTTGATAATTCACAAAAAAAGAAACACATCGAAAAACTGGAAGTTGAGTTTGAAGCACTGAAGAAAAATCACACAGGTAAGAGTCAGAGTTAGAAACTGTCCAAACTTCTCACAACAACTTTATCAGCTCACTTCAACATCATTAATCTGATTTAATGTACTTTAAATTTAATTTACTGTTCAGAGGATAAAATCAGACAAACTTAATGAATCCTCTTTTATTAACAGAGAAACACTGTGAAACTAAACCAGTAACCACGGCGCAGCCTGTATGTCCGAAACCCACTGAAGTAAAAATGAGTAAGTTATAGATTTTTAACTGAGAGCTGTGAGACTAGAGGTTTTATTTTAATTAGTGAAAGAGAAACTTAATTTTCTCTGTATCAACTGCTCAGTTAAAACTAATAAACTTTAACTTTTTAACTGTAAATTTTCTGCTAAATAATCTTTTAGATAACTGTAATCTTTACTCTAATCTTCTTAAAGATGACACATGTCCAAAGTGTGAAGAAGGCTGGGAGCTACATGGAGGAAAGTGTTATTATTTCTCCACCAATAAATCAACCTGGGACCAGAGCAGAGATGATTGTAGACATGGAGGAGGAGATCTGGTGAAGATAGACAGCAGAGAGGAGCAGGTAGAAAACACTGCAGCAGCTTCATGTTCTCACATCTGAACATTTTATCATCTCAGCACAGAAAAGTCTCACACAGTCAATTTCATCAACTCTTCCTGTTCAGTCGTTCCTGGAGCGCAGACTGAAACAAAAGATGAACGATGACGAGGACAAGTTCTGGATCGGACTCACAGACTCGAAGGAAGAAGACAAATGGTTGTGGGTGGACGACTCACCACTGAACACAAGGTTTGATTGTTGTGGAAAAATGTTTTTTGTTAATGTCCAACATGAAGTCATGAATTTTACTGATGAAGTCTTTTCTGTTCAACATTTCTCAGTTTGACTTTTTGGATCAGCAGAGAGCCGGACAACTGGCCAGGAAATAATAATAAGGTCCCTGAAGGAGAGGATTGTGCAAGGATGGGGGAGAGAGGAGGAGCTGATGACCTGAAGTGTTGGTTTGATAGATCCTGTAAAGATCCTCACAAAAGTATTTGTGAGAAATCAGACTGAAACTGGACGAGTCACATGTGTCTGAAATCCAGTTCAACTTGAGTCAGAATGTGGAGCAAAGATACTGTTGGTAAAACTGATGGAAAATAAAATAAGACCTTGTGAAAAGTTCTCCATGTTTTCAAACTAATAATCTGCTCTGAAATAAAATCTTTGTGTCTGTTTTGTTACTCTGCTAATATTTTAAAATGTATAAATAATGTATGAATGTGTGAATATTTTTCATTTTCAGGTTTAACTACGAGACACAAGACGTTTCTCACCAATTTCCACATCAAATTTGTGTTTTTCTTTTTGACTACAATCAGCTCAAAACAGAAAAAAAGTGATGTACGTTGATCAGCATCGCTGTAAATGTGTTGGCCAAACGGCAGATTTGTTTACAGCAGCAAATTGTCCATTAAAACGATAAAACACAAAACACATCACAGTTGTGACATGTTTTCTTTTATGTTACATCAACTTGTTGAAGTTGTACAGTTTCTTACTGGAATCTCACTGGATTCAAGACCGTCACACTGATGCACCCTCACACCACCACAGATGCTGAGGTTTGCACCTTTCCTTATTAACAGAGAACCAGGTGATTTTTCTAATTATCCGTCCTTGAAAAAGATGTCACCTGAAACTATGTCTATTATATTGTTGTATTATAATGTACTATGACAATACTGCAGTACTTTTTAATGTGTTAAACAGTATTTTAAAAGTGCTGATACATTCAGCAAATGTGGTGAAATGTCTAGAATGTGACTTTCGTCAAACACAACATGATTTTATTAAAACACGTTTCATACACTATAATAATAACATAATAAAATGTTTTTAGGGTCTACTTCACTTGCTTGTTTGCATTTTTTGGGTTATTAGCCAACCAGTCTCTCTCTGAGCTATGCTCACAGTGATGACAACACACAGATAGAAAAACGTGACTGATGATGTAATGTGATTGTGACATTACTTACGTAAATAGTGACATCCAAGATATTAGGATAAAAACATTTATCAATTCTAACAAAATGAAAAAACAAGACAAGGGTTAAATGTCTTTCTTTTTGTGAACTCAACACAGAGTCTTCAATATATCTTCAAATGATTCATTACATCAACTTTACTGTGAAACGACTCTCATTGTCTTAGTAAAACCTCCTCTGTGAAACCTTCACACTAAAATATACCAACTAACAATTTGTCATCGTAAATAATCTCCTTATCTCAACAGAAATAAAGTGAGAGAAGCAGAAGTTAAAAAGCATTACACATAAAAACACACTTTGGGGAAGAAGACATTTTTTTAACTCTTCCTTATCTTTGTGTCTTACAGGAAACACTTTCTTCAGTCTCTGAGAAACTTTAGATTTAGTTCAGCTTCAAACCCACTGATGGTCACACAGCAGGAAAATGCCTGAAGGCGATGTTTTATACTCTGATGTCGCATTTACAAGAACTAGTGGAAACACTAAAGGTGAGTCTGACAAAAATAAAAAGGAACGTATGGAGCAAAGGTACGTAGGAGTTGATGTTAAAACAATAAACAGTCATCAACATCTCTTTATTATCTTGTGCATTTGTCAAAATGCCAGCAGAGCCTCCTAATAAAAAATCTCCAGATGTGTTTAATTTGTTAGAGTTTGATGTAAATATAAATGTTTAAGCCTGATGAACAGTCAGTAGATAACTGCAGGACATTAAACAGCAGATTGGTTTTCTTCTGTTGCAGAAACTGTTTTGTCATCGGATGAAACCACTTACTCTGAAGTCAAGATCCTTAAAACTCAGCCACCTGTGGAGCAGCAAGGTGAGTAGTAAACAGAAATAATACAACAGTCAGTGGTTTAAGTTGATTTCCACATAACAAGTGCATTTTTTAATCGAGAGCTTTGATCATCAGACTGCTGAAGGATCATGTTCAGTTTTCTAACAATAAAAATCTGTAAAAATACAGCAACTTTTGATTTGTAGAGAAATTATTCCTCTGTCATCACGAATCTAACTAGTAACCATTAAATTAACTATGTAGTTGAATAATCTTCTAGACATTAAGCTAAATTACACAAATTTAACATTTTCAGCTTCTCAAATGTGAATAATGAGAGTGAGTTGAATTTATTTGGGTTTGGGACGCTTAGTTGAACAATACATAAGCGTACGGGTTTTTGACACCTTAAGTCAGGGCGTCTCATCTCCTCAGAGTTGTTGTAATAGCTTCCGCTTTTTGTAAAGTTCAAAGGAAAAATGAGGAACTGACTGTGAGCTCAGGTCGTCTACGTAAACCTTTATACAGCTGTTACTTAATAAACTAATAAGGGGTGGTAAAGCAAGATGTATGAGAGGAGAATGACGAGTGACAGAAGATGTTAGTGTCTCCATCTGGTGGAGAGAACAAAGAGCTGATGGTGGTTTTCTTGTTAGTGACAGAGGTGGATGGAGGCAGAGGAGTGACTAGTTGTGCTGTAAATTGTAAAGTTTGAAAGGTATAAAATGTGGAAAAGACTAATTTGTTGTATTTAATAAGAAAGTGAGTGTTTGAATGAGAGTTTTATTTTACCTAAAGATGTGCAGAAACACTGGCTGGTGAGTGAGATGTAGAAACATTTTCACTGTGGAGTAGTGGTAGAAGAAGGAGTCACTGTGTAGTATAAGTGTTGTTAGAGCAGTGTAGAAATACTCCAAGTAAAAGTCTAAATAAGAGAAGTGTAGAAATCACTTTAAAAAAATTAACATAACATGCAATAACAGTGTTATCAGGACAGTAGAATCAGAGTTTGTTGTTTTTTTTGTGTAAAAGTTAATAATAATTATTATTAATAAATACACTCACCTATAATAATGCAGTTTTTTTAATGACACTTTTAACAGGTTTACAACAAGAGGAGCCAATCACAAGGTCAAAGGTCACAGAGAGAGCGACCCTGCTGGTACTCTGTGTTCTGCTGGCTGCTGCTGTCGTTGGTCTTGGTGTTGTCTGTGAGTTTCTACGATTAAATCTACATAGATTGACTTCAGAACTGTTAATAACGACAACTGGAGGATTAACTTTCACTGAGTTCTTTCTGTTTTCAGCTTTTGATAATTCACAAAAAAAGAAACACATCCAAAAATTGGAAGTTGAGTTTGAAGCACTGAAGAAAAATCACACACGTAAGAGTCAGAGTTAGAAACTGTCCAAACTTCTCACAACAACTTTATCAGCTCACTTCAACATCTGACATTAATCTGTTTTACTGTACTTTAAGTTTAGTTACTGTTCAGAAAATAAAATCAGACAAACGTAATGAATCCTCTTTTATTAACAGAGAAACTCTGTGAAACTAAACCAGTAACCACAGCGCAGCCTGTATGTCCGAAACCCACTGAAGTAAAAATAGGTAAGTTATGGATTTGATGATGAAACATGTGATGTGCCATTGGGTTTGAATTGGTTCACTGTCTGTAGTGTAGCTTCTGGGGGAATAAAAAACTTATTGATTCTTAAATAAATACAGGGATCCACTTGTGTCTGCCTCAAACTTTTTAACTCTAAATGTTCTGGTGCTTCCATATTAAATGTACTGCAAACAATGACTGAAGTCTTTATCGTCTTCATAGATGACACATGTCCAAAGTGTGAAGAAGGCTGGGAGCTACATGGAGGAAAGTGTTATTATTTCTCCACCAGGGAATCAACCTGGAACCAGAGCAGAGATTATTGTAGATGTCGCGGAGGAGATCTGGTGAAGATAGACAGCAGAGAGGAGCAGGTAGAAAACACTGCAGCAGCTTCATGTTCTCACATCTGAACATTTTATCATCTCAGCACAGAAAAGTCTCACACAGTCAATTTCATCAACTCTTCCTGTTCAGTCGTTCCTGGAGCTCAGACTTAGAACAAAGATGGAGGATGGCGATGACAAGTTCTGGATCGGACTCACAGACTCAAAGGAAGAAGGCAAATGGTTGTGGGTGGATGACTCACCACTGAACACAAGGTTTGATTGTTGTGGAAAAATGATTTGTCCAACACGAAGTCATCAATTTTACTGATGAAGTCTTTTCTGTTCAACATTTCTCAGTTTGGCTTTTTGGGGCAACACCCAGCCGGACAACTGGACAGGAAATAATGGAGAAAACCTCCCTGAAGGAGAGGACTGTGTGCTGATGGGAAAGAAATCAGGAGCTGATGACCTGAAGTGTTGGGCTGATGTATTCTGCAAAAGCAATTACAAAAGTATTTGTGAGAAATCAGCTGAAACTGGACGAGTCTAAAATCCAGTTCAACTTGAGTCAGAATGTGGAGCAAAGATACTGTTGGTAAAACTGATGGAAAATAGAATAAGACCTTGTGAAAAGTTCTCCATGTTTTCAAACTAATAATCTGCTCTGAAATAAAATCGTTGTGAGCTCACAATCAATAAAGATACCAACCAGATATGTTTTAAGTTTAAATAAAACTTTGAATTCAATGTTTTGTAGTAGTGTCACATTTACTTCTTTATTCACACTCACACAACTGTAGTTCAAGTTCCCATCAAGAACATCTGATCCTAAATAAGCAGCTGGTCCAGAGAAGGTAGGAGGAGAAATGAACATCCACTCAATGTTGATTTGACAGATTTTAAGGCGTCTGCTGGTCTTAATGTTTCCATAAATACAATAAAGATTTACTAAAGACTGTCACAAACCTAGGACCTGACTACACTGTCAGAGATCAAATGACAAACAAAAATAGGTTAAATAAAGTTATATATAATGTATTGGTGTAATGGATGAGTCAGAATTCAGCTGCCAGACAGAGGTGACGCCAGATGAGTTTGGTCGAGTCCCCAAGATGGCAGATACCTAGAGGAAGCACTGGAGACTGGGAGAAATGGAGGAAAAGGATTTCCAGAATGTTGCACAACCACACTGAGTAATTAAACACAATGTCAGTAATCAGTTAACCAGTCATCCAGAAAACAGATTGAGG
Organism: Anabas testudineus; assembly: GCF_900324465.2. Taxonomy (NCBI): domain Eukaryota; kingdom Metazoa; phylum Chordata; class Actinopteri; order Anabantiformes; family Anabantidae; genus Anabas; species Anabas testudineus. Next base: position 4,945,968 of record NC_046620.1, read on the forward strand.
GTCAGGTCCTAGGTCATACACATAAAGACAGTCCGTAAGACTATAACAGAGGTCCAACAACAATCCTGGTCCAACACAGAAAGGCGGTTCTGACAGGTGAATCTGACAAGGCTAGTAGTCATAGGTCAATCCAGGTCATACACATATAGAGATATCCAACAAGTGAGCATAGCATAGATGTACCAAATGTCCAAAGTGTGAAGAAGGCTGGGAGCTACATGGAGGAAAGTGTTATTATTTCTCCACCAGTAAATCAACCTGGGACCAGAGTAGAGATGATTGTAGACGTTAGAGAACTTGATGGTGTCTCTGCACAGAGCTGATGTACAGTTAGGCTTCATCCTGAGAGGGTCTCAGGTTGGATTCCTGGATGCTACAGCCCATGTGGCCACATTCATCACAGAATATTAAACAGATGATGTGGAGGTATTCATCTTTACTGGTGATATACCTACTATGCTATTTATAGCTACTATGAAGTCGGTCTTGTTCTCGGCGGACGTCGGAAGCTGTTTCTCGGAGGTCTCGACTCAACGATCGATAGTCCAGGAATGGAACAAGTCTGCCTGCAATTAACTAACTGAACTCCACATTAACTTAAAGACATTAACTGTTATGCTGGACTGCTGCCTACACAGCATGTAATCACCCATATGAGGATGGGTTCCCTGTTGAGTCTGGTTCCTCTCAAGGTTTCTTCCTGTTGCCTTCTCAGGGAGTTTTTTCTTGCCACCATCACCCTCGGCTTGCTCATCAGGGACAATCTAATTATTACGATTCTTACACATTCACTGTTCATGTACTGTTCTTTGGTTGTGTAAAGCTGCTTTGTGACAATATCAATTGTAAAAAGAACTTTACAAATAAAATTGAATCGAATTGAATTGAATTGAATATACCTCAGGATGATGTCGGGGTGTGCAGAACATTTTGTGCCAACTTACAGAGAACTGCATCAGAACTGGACAACGAATCAACATCACACTGACAACTCGACACAGGACGTCAAACATTCCTGCTTTACCAACTCAGTTCACTTCCTCTATGAAAACCTGAACATGTAAAGTTCTGTTTCAAACCCAGCGACGGTCACACAGCGGAAAAATGTCTGAGGAGGAGGTTCAGTACAGTAATGTGAAGTTCACAAACGCCAAAGGTAAGTCGGAAATTCTTAAACACCCTGAAGTTAAAAACAAAAACTAAAAGTTCTCTGATATAAAACGTGAACGCTTCCAAGAAGTAATTTTGTTCTAATTTAAATATAAATGTTTAAACTTTGCCATCAGTCGATCAGTAGTTGGAACATATTGAACAGTAGTTTCTTACGTTGCAGAGACTGTTCCCATTTTGGCTGAAGATACTTGTCCTGAAGACAAGAACCCGACACCTGAGACACCTACAGAGCAGCACGGTGGGTCATAAACACAAATAAATGAACATTAAATGAGTGGAAACGTCAAGAATAACCTGCAGTCAGTGATCACTTTAACACAAAACAACACCACAATAACCTATGTTTACTTTCTCTGAAGTATTTTTTAATAATAATATAATAAATATTCATAATAATTTAATACAGAACTTTTTCATCAGACGACTGAAGGAGTTCCTCTTTCTTTAAAACATGATATTACATTAGAAATACAGCAATTTGATTCATTTTAGAATCATTGTGTAGCTGCAACAATCAAGCAACTAGTTTACTAAACAAATGAACTTTTTTTAATTAGTTTTCAAGTGAATTAAAGAGCTCGAGACCAAAGTTAGCAGAGACCACTTCCTCATCGGCTGAAACCACTTACTCTGAAGTCAAGATCCTGAAAACTCAGACGCCTGCAGAGCAACATCACACCGCAACTTGATTCTGTTAATAAACGTTTGTGCTTTGCTGCAACAAACGACTGATTGCAATTTTGATGTTTAAATTTAATAATTTTTCAATTTTGTTAAAATGAAAAAGTTTCAATGTGTGAATATTTTACTATTTTTATTGACATTTAGATTGTAAGTATTATCTGACAGAAACCAAGTGTGTTGTTAGTTCTACTGTTATTGACAAAAATAATGAAAGAAATAAAGTGAGTCACTGTTTAATTTACTGTAATATGAGGAAAACAGTGGATTGTTAAACACAGAATCAAGTCTCGAGTTTCCTGTTTCCTGTGTCCATTCTTCCTCCTGGATTTATATTCTAGACAACAAAAAAGAACAGATTTAAATTCGGGTCTGTTGGTTTGATGGGTGATCGGTGCGTTTACGTTTTAATTATAAAAAGTTTGATGTTTGCTGTTAATGAGTAACTGTAACACTCTGTATCATTCAGGCTGTGTTCTCATTTCTGTCTCTTCGGCCTCTTCAACAGGTTCCCAACAAGAGGGGTCAATCAGAAGGTCAAAGGTCACAGAGAGAGCGTTACTGCTGGTTCTCTGTGTTCTGCTGGCTGCTGCTCTTATTGCTCTTGGTGTTCTCAGTGAATTTGTAACATTCACATAGACAAACCTTCAATGTTGGGACAAATGTGTTTCGTTCATGCTGTTTAGTTTCTGTTTTGTGCATGAACAGATTTAATTGGTTGGATGTGTTTTAGTGTTGATGGTTCAAAACATTTTAGCATCAAATCAACAAAAGTCAGATGTAACAAATTATTTTTAAATTAATTTCTGGTGAAGTTCATATATATGAAATAATGTCAGATATTTATCTATTGTTTATTATTAAATACTAACCTGTACTAACTACTCTCTTTTGATCAGCTGCTGATTACTTAAAAACTAAGAAACATCTCCAAACACAGAAGAACAGCAAAAATCTCTCAAGTAAGTTGTCACGGTTAGGAACTGTCATCAACAGGTCACTTTAATATGTGACACTAAATCTCAATTACATATAGTTTAATTACAACATGATAAATATTACTGAGAAACTTGGGTTTAATGGTTGTGCCCAAAACTCACAGGCCTTCAATCTTTTAATGTTTGTGATGTGGTTAGATCAGATTTCTGCCACTTATCTGTGATCTTTACTTCAACTTTTTCATAGATGGTACATGTCCAAAGTGTGAAGAAGGCTGGGAGCTACATAGAGGAAATTGTTATTATTTCTCCACCAATAAATCAACCTGGAACCAGAGCAGAGATGATTGTAGAAGTAAAGGAGGAGATCTGGTGAAGATAGACAGCAGAGAGGAGCAGGTAGAAAACACTGCAGCAGCTTCATGTTCTCACATCTGAACATTTTATCATCTCAGCACAGAAAAGTCTCACACAGTCAATTTCATCAACTCTTCCTGTTCAGTCGTTCCTGGAGCTCAGACTGAGACAAAATATGAACGAGGACGATGACAAGTTCTGGATCGGACTCACAGACTCAAAGGAAGAAGACAAATGGTTGTGGGCCTGAACAAGGTTGTGTGTGGTGACGATTCTGTTCAACATTTCTCAGTTTTTTGTTTTGGAACGACACCCAGCCGGACAACTATTCAGAGCAAAATAAAGAATTCCCTGAAGGAGAGGACTGTGTGGTGATGGGAAAGAAAAGAGAAGCTGATGACCTGAAGTGTTGGTTTGATGTATTCTGCACAAAATCGAACAAACAAAGTATTTGTGAGAAATCAGTTTAAACTGGACGAGTCACATGTGTCTGAAATCCAGTTCAACTTGAGTCAGAATGTGGAGCAAAGATACTGTTGGTAAAACTGATGGAAAATAGAATAAGAGCTCACAATCAATAAAGATACCAACCAGATATGTTTTAAGTTTAAATAAAACTTTGAATTCAACGTTTTGTATTAATATCACGTTTACTTCTTTATTCACACTCACACAACTGTAGAGTCTGTTCTTACAGCCTAAGTTACCTTTATGATGTTTAATAAACCACGTTCAACCTTAAACTGTCTCATTTGTTCTGTTGTTGTAAATTTCTAACTTCAAGTTAAATAAATATATAAATAAAAACAGTCTGTGTGATTTGTTAGATATTGTGACAATTAAAATAAGTTTGGACCCAAAGATTTAAAAAATATAAGTAAACTTTAAAATAAGAGACAAACATGAGAAAGGAGGTGGCAGCACGTCCACGTCTGCTCTGTATTGAAATTTTATTGTTAAAAATAAAACATTTGTGTTTCAAACTAAATGAAAAACATCAGCATCTGGTTTGTGACCGTATTATCTAAATTAAAGTTGCAGTTAAAGAAGAATTCAAATATCTGATTTTGGGGATATAGAGTCTCCTTATCTTTCTACAGTATCGCTGAGTCTGAGTTTTTTTGTTAAACCACTAAACTGTGAATGTTGAAGTGTCTGAAACTGTCGTCACTCAGAGTTAGAGTGACAGACGTTGAAGCTGCACATCGAAAACAACAGTGGAGGAAAGTTAAAGGTGAGTTTTAAATAGGATTTGATGTTTCTCCATTTTCATCTGTACAAATAGTTTTGATTTTATTAGAATCTGTGAAATGTGTGAGAATAAATAAATGTTTTTGTTTCCTCATCGACTGACATCACTGAGCACGATGAGCCGCTCACAGAGCTACAGAGAAGGTAGGAGGAGAAATGAACATCCACTCAATGTGGATTTGACAAATGTGATGGTTTGAAGGCGTCTGCTGGTCTAAATGTTTCCATAAATACAATAAAGGTTTGATAAACACTTTAATTAGACTGTCTAACCCCCAGATACAGTACTGTGTGTTTTAAATCAGACTTCTCCATCTGACGTACAGAACCAGCATCATGTCGTTCAAAGTGATAAATAATTTATAGAAAAGAGTGGGAGCTCAGTTTATTCAGAGTTAAACATGAAGTATCTGAAATATTTCTGGGCTGGTTATAATTCAGATCGACCTGTTTTACCACCGATAACACGAAAAGTTTTAACTGCAGGAGATTAATCACAGGAAGGAAAGAAAGATGATAAACAACTGAGTGAAGTGGTTTAAAGGAGGAAATGAACACGATGAAAATGTGACAAATCTGCAAAAAGACTTTCTGTGTCTGAACATCTTAAAAACTAAAAGAAAATAACTCATTACTGTCTAGTAAAAAACATGCACAATGTGTTATTTTAATTCATGGTTGTGTTAATAACTATTTTTAAATCCAGTTTAATTCAGTTATCTTTTATTTGTATGTTGACAAAATACAACAGACGTCATCTCAAGACTCTTTACAGTGTTTAAGGTTTAAGACCTTACTAAATAGAACTGTACACAGAATTATATAGAAAACACAACAACCTCTCCGTCTCCTCTAAATGTTCAACAGGGAAGCTCCTGACAGAAGGTCCAAAGGTCACAGCAGAGAGAGTGGCCCTGCTGGTTCTCAGTTGCTCTGCTGGCAGCTGCTCTTATTGTTATTTACCGTCTCTGTGAGTTTCTACACTTTTATTCATGTTTTATTATCAAAACCTTCATCTAGTGGAGTTTATATTAAAGTATCATCACTATGATTCATCTTTAACACAGACGTTTATCAGTGTTTATTATTAATAACTTTAATGACGTCTTTCTTTTTTAATCAGCTTTTGAAAATTTCAACACCAAGAAAACTCTGAAGGATGAAAATGAAGCTCTGAAGAAAAATCTCCAAACTCTGAAGGATGAAAATGAAGCTCTGAAGAAAAATCTCACAGGTTAAAAGTTTGAAACTGTCACAATAAAATCACAATAAAAGAAAAAGTTCAAGATAGTTTTGTTTTGGGATTTTATTGCTAGATTTAAGTGCAGAGAAGGTTGTGGAAGAGTTTTCAGCAAGTTTTTGAAAGTTGAGAGTGATGCAGCTCAGTGTGCAGAGGTGAGGAGGTCGTTTCACCATCGAGGAACCAAAGATATGAAGAGTTTAAACTGGGATCATTTGAGATAATGGGACCACAAGACGTTGTTCACTTGCAGAGCACAGTGAGGGTTGTAGACCAGGATGAGGGAGTTCAGGTAGGACGGTGCTGTTGAGTTGACTTTGAACACGATGCAGCAGCTACAGGAAGTCAGAGATCTGAAGACTTTAGTTACTGTTCAGAAAATAAAATCAGATAAACTTAATGAATCCTCTTTTATTAACAGAGAAACTCTGTGAAACTAAACCAGTAACCACGGTTAGTAGTTATGGATTTTTGTTTTCACTTCTGTGTCCTCTGATGCTAAAAAGACAGAGATAGATGACAGATACAGTCAGTGATTTATTTATTTTGTACAAGCTGATTTACTACAGAGTGATAACTGAGAGCTGTGAGACTGGAGGTTTTATCTTGAATCAATAAAAGAGAAACTTCATTTTCTCTGTATCAACTGCTCAGTTAAAACTAATAAAATTTAACTTCTTAACTGTAAATTTTCTGCTAAATAATCTTTTAGATAACTGTAATCTTTACTCTAATCTTCTTAAAGGTGACACATGTCCAAAGTGTGAAGAAGACTGGGAGCTACATGGAGGAAAGTGTTATTATTTCTCCACCAGGGATTCATCCTGGAACCAGAGCAGAGATGATTGTAGACGTGGAGGAGGAGATCTGGTGAAGATAGACAGCAGAGAGGAGCAGGTAGAAAACACTGCAGCAGCTTCATGTTCTCACATCTGAACATTTTATCATCTCAGCACAGAAAAGTCTCACACAGTCAATTTCATCAACTCTTCCTGTTCAGTCGTTCCTGGTGCGCAGACTGAGAAAAAAGATGAACGATGATTATGACGTATTCTGGATCGGACTCACAGACTCACAGGAAGAAGACAAATGGTTGTGGGTGGACGACTCACCACTGAACACAAGGTTTGATTGTTGTGGAAAAATGTTTTGTTAATGTCCAACATGAAGTCATGAATTTTACTGATGAAGTCTTTTCTGTTCAACATTTCTTAGTTTTTTGTTTTGGAAGGACAGTGAGCCGGACAACTGGGCAGGAATTAATGGAGAAAACCTCCCTGAAGGAGAGGACTGTGTGCTGATGGAAAAGAAATCAGGAGCTGATGACCTGAAGTGTTGGACTGATGTAGCCTGCATAATACTTTTTTCAAAAAGTATTTGTGAGAAACCAGCTGAAACTGGACGAGTCACATGTGTCTGAAATCCAGTTCAACTTGAGTCAGAATGTGGAGCAAAGATACTGTTGGTAAAACTAAAAATATTAAAGGGCAAAAACTCCACAGACATGTTTTAATTCTTAGTTTTAAGTATGGCATGTTGTCAAAATTTAGGCTACTTCTTATTCTTTATTTTAAAATTACAAATAACATGGACACGATGAAGAGTCTGTTCTTAGTGTTTGTTACCTGGATGCTTCAAGTTTCCACAACATATTTCTGTTTTTCTTAATGAACCATATTTTTTTTTAACTAGTGTCAAATATTTTACTTACGTCATTCTTCACATTAAAATTATTAAATAACAATAAAAAACGAATTTAACTTTAAAATGTAATTTATTAATTGAGGAATTTTTGTCATGTAACAAATGACTGATGTTGAGAACAAACACTGAATTAACTCATTTGTTATTGATTAATAAATGTGAGCTATAACAGCCTGGGTTATCTTCATATTGGTTAATAAACTCTGTTTAAACTGTCTCATTTGTTGTTTTGTCAATTTACAACTTCAAGACGTTAAAAACTGAGTTTCTGAAAAATGTTTGGATACCAATGATCCTTAATAAACACAACTGGTGTAGTTTATTAGATCTAAATTAACTACTTTAATTATCATGTTGTTAAAATAAATTTTCTATAAAACAACACTTAAATACTGTGAATAAATAGACTGTGATGCAGGATGTGAAAAGTTTCCATGGATTTTTTTCCTGCTGTAGAAACAAACTACAAATAGATATTTAAAATACAAACATCTAATAGATTAAAAAAAAAAAACAAGAAAACTAAATTCTACAAGGACACTTAGGAACTTAATATAATTCAAACATTTATCCAAAGTGTATAAAATTCATAACTGAAAGAGTCAAAACAATCATTAATGACCAGAAGGTGGCGTTTTTTATACTTAAAATCTGATTTTAACAACTAGAGTCTTCTCTAAATCTTGATTCTGACAGAAGTCTCTTTTTCCACTGAAAACTATAAAGTCTAAGAGACTGATGGTCACTTGGTAAAATGACAGATGACTCTACAATGTTGTTAATTTAAAAGTCCTGAAAACAGGAAAGAAACATTAAATATGAGTTCCAAATATCACACATAAGTAGAAAAGGCGCCGTCTGGTGGACACAGTTCATTATTTAATTTGTTAGCTGTAGTCATTTGGTGATTGGCCTTCCTCATTCATTTGTCCTTCGCCTATGCAGCAGTCTAGATGCCAAGGCCACAAAAAACTGTTTTTTAGTGAGGCTATTTAGAAAGAAAGTCTTCAATTTGCTAAGTATTGGACTCTGGAGCAATGGATGGAGATCATGTGGTCTGAAGAGTCCAGATTTACCTTGTTACAGAATGATGGGAGTATCAGGGTAAGAAGAGAGCCAGGGGAAGTGATGCACCCATCATGACCAGTGTGTACAGTACAAGCCTGTGGGGGCAGTGCTATGATCTGGGGCTGCTGCAGTTGATCAGGTCTAGGTTCACCAACGTTATGTGTCCAAAGAATGAGGTCAGCTGACGACCTGAATATACTGAATGACCAGATTATTACATCAGTGGATTTCTTCTTCTCTGATGACACAAGCATATTATAAGATGACAATACCAGGAATCATCGGGCTCAAATTATAAAAGACTGGTTTCAGGAAGCAGGACACAGTTTTTTCACACATGGATAGACCACAATAGAGTCCAGACCTTAATCCTATTGAGAATCATTAGGATGTTCTGGCGAAGACAGTGGTCTGACTCTCCCATCATCAAAACAAGATATTGGCGAAAATTGAATGCAGCTCTGGACGAAAATAAATGTTGTGACATTTCAGAATCTTATTGAAACGATGCCACGATGACTGAATGATGTAATCAAAACTAAAGATTATGCAATGAAATACTAGAGTGTGTGGCTCTATTTTTGAATAGCCAGTGTAATAAAATTCCTGTTGTTGATCCAACACCTGAACTAATCAGATCTTAGATAAGATGAGAACCAGACATTTCCCATGATGCCCTGAGGTCTTACAGTCAACTGCAGCACGTGGCTCCATAATCTGCAGCCACCTCGGTCTCGGATTGTTTGAAGTTAGTTTATATTTCATTTTAGTTTATATAAGAAAAAGTGAACCCAGTTTGTTCTGTAAAAACGACACTTCAGGAAAGAAGTTAAAGAACCACCACTTTTAGTAAATTACTTCCAGTTTTCCCACAATCAAAGCAAACAAGACACAAAACTACAAATAAAGAAAGAAATAAACACCTAACAGAACAAGAAAACAGAAGTTTGGAGGAAACTTGGGAACTTCTCAAATGTAGTTTAACATAATTCAAACATTTATCCAAAGGGAATAAACTTCATTGCTGTAAGAGTCAAAACTATCATTAAAGGAAACTAAGGGGGCATTTTCTAAACTTAAAATCTGAATTTAAATAAAACTTTGAATTTAATGTTTTTTATTAATATCACGTTTACTTCTTTATTCAAACTCACACAACTGTAGAGTCTGTTCTTACAGCCTAAGTTACCTTTATGATGTTTAATAAACCACGTTCAACCTTAAACTGTCTCATTTGTTTTGTTGTAAATTTCTAATTTCAAGTTAAATAAATAAATAAAAACAGTCTGTGTGATTTGTTAGATGTTTTGACAGTTAAAATAAGTTTGGAACCAAAGATTTAAAAAATAAAACTAAACTTTGGAAAAAGAGACAAACATGAGAAAGGAGGTGGCAGCACGTCCACATCTGATTTGTATTTAAATTTCATTGTTAAATATAAAACATTTGTGTTTAAAGCTAAATAAAAAACATCAGCATCTGGTTTGTGACTGTTTTATATAAATTAAAGTTGCAGTTAAAGAAGAATTCAAATATCTGATTTTGGGGATATAGAGTCTCCTTATCTTTCTACAGTATCGCTGAGTCTGAGTTTTTTTGTTAAACCACTAAACTGTGAATGTTGAAGTGTCTGAAACTGTCGTTCACTCAGAGTTAGAGTGACAGACGTTGAAGCTGCACATCGAAAACAACAGTGGAGGAAAGTTAAAGGTGAGTTTTAAATAGGATTTGATGTTTCTCCATTTTCATCTGTACAAATTGTTTTGATTTAATTAGAATCTGTGAAATGTGTGAGAATAAATAAGTGTTTTTGTTTCCTCATCGACTGACATCACTGAGCACGATGAGCCGCTCACAGAGCTACAGAGAAGGTAGGAGGAGAAATGAACATCCACTCAATGTGGATTTGACAAATGTGATGGTTTGAAGGCGTCTGCTGGTCTAAATGTTTCCATAAATACAATAAAGGTTTGATAAACACTTTAATTAGACTGTCTAACCCCCAGATACAGTACTGTGTGTTTTAAATCAGACTTCTCCATCTGACGTACAGAACCAGCATCATGTCGTTCAAAGTGATAAATAATTTATAGAAAAGAGTGGGAGCTCAGTTTATTCAGAGTTAAACATGAAGTATTTCTGGTCTGGTTATAATTCAGATCGACCAGTTTTACCATCGATAACACGAAAAGTTTTAACTGCGTGAGATTAATCACAGGAAGGAAAGAAAGATGATAAACAACTGAATGAAGTGGTTTAAAGGAGGAAATGAACAAGATGAAAATGTGTTTGTTGAGTTTATGAAACAACATTACAACATTACTGTCTAGTAAAAAACATGTGCAGTGTGTTTTTTTAATTCATGGTTTGTGTTAATAACTATTTTTAAATCCAGTTTAATTCAGTTATCTTTTATTTGTATAGTGACAAAATATAACAGACGTCATCGCAAGACTCTTTACAGTGTTTAAGGTTTAAGACCTTACTAAATAGAACTGTACACAGAATTATATAGAAACACAACAACCTCTCCGTCTCCTCTAAATGTTCAACAGGTGAAGCTCCTGACAGAAGGTCAAAGGTCACAGCAGAGAGGGTGGCCCTGCTGGTTCTCAGTGCTCTGCTGGCAGCTGCTCTTATTGTTATTTACCATCTCTGTGAGTTTCTACACTTTTATTCATGTTTTATCATCAAAACCTTCATCTAGTGGAGTTTATATTAAAAGTATCATCACTATGATTCATCTTTAACACAGACGTTTATCAGTGTTTATTATCAATAACTTTAATGACGTCTTTCTTGTTAATCAGCTTTTGAAAATTTCAACACCAAGAAAACTCTGAAGGATGAAAATGAAGCTCTGAGGAAAAATCTCACAGGTTAAAAGTTTTAAACTGTCCAGAGGTTCAGTTTTTAAGTCTCACAGTCACCAGGTCACTTTAACATGAGACACATTTTTTATTGTAACCCTCTACAGTCATTTATTTTCCAACAATCTCTCTTTATTTTTTCTGATCAGCTCATTTGATTGAAGTGTTAAAGATTATTGTCACATTTGTGTTTTTTTCAGTATCAATAACTTTAATGTCGTTTCAGACAATCTCCAAACTCTGAAGGATGAAAATGAAGCTCTGAGGAAAAATCTCACAGGTTAAAAGTTTTAAACTGTCCAGAGGTTCAGTTTTTAAGTCTCACAGTCACCAGGTCACTTTAACATGAGACACATTTTTTATTGTAACCCTCTACAGTCATTTATTTTCCAACAATCTCTCTTTATTTTTTCTGATCAGCTCATTTGATTGAAGTGTTAAAGATTATTGTCACATTTGTGTTTTTTTCAGTATCAATAACTTTAATGTCGTTTCAGACAATCTCCAAACTCTGAAGGATGAAAATGAAGCTCTGAAGAAAAATCTCTCAGGTTTGAAACTGTCACAATAAAATCTTCTTTATTCTTTTTCTCTTTCATAAAAGACAAAGTGTAAGATTTTTTTGTTTTGGCATTTTATTGCTAGATTTAAGTGCAGAGAAGGTTGTGGAAGAGTTTTCAGCAAGTTTATGAAAGTTGAGAGTGATGCAGCTCAGTGTGCAGAGGTGAGGAGGTTGTTTCACCATCGAGGAACCACAGAAATGAAGAGTTTAAACTGGGATCATTTGAGATAATGGGACCACAAGACGTTGTTCACTTGCAGAGCACAGTGAGGGTTGTAGACCAGGATGAGGGAGTTCAGGTAGGACGGTGCTGTTGAGTTGACTTTGAACACGATGCAGCAGCTACAGGAAGTCAGAGATCTGAAGATTTTAGTTACTGTTCAGAAAATAAAATCAGTCAAACTTAATGAATCCTCTTTTATTAATAGAGAAACTCTGTCAAACTAAACCAGTAACCATGGTTAGTAGTTATGGATTTTTGTTTTCACTTCTGTGTCCTCTGATGCTAAAAAGACAGTGATAGATGACAGATACAGTCAGTGATTTATTTATTTTGTACAGGCTGATTTACTACAGAGTGATAACTGAGAGCTGTGAGACTGGAGGTTTTATCTTGAATCAATAAAAGAGAAACTTCATTTTCTCTGTATCAACTGCTCAGTTAAAAATAATAAACTTTAACTTCTTAAGTGTAAATTTTCTGCTAAAAAATCTTTTAGATAACTGTAATATTTACTCTAATCTTCTTAAAGTTCACACATGTCCAAAGTGTGAAGAAGGCTGGGAGCTACATGGAGGAAAGTGTTATTATTTCTCCACCAATAAATCATCCTGGTACCAGAGCAGAGATGATTGTAGACGTGGAGGAGGAGATCTGGTGAAGATAGACAGCAGAGAGGAGCAGGTAGAAAACACTGCAGCAGCTTCATGTACTTACATCTGAACATTTTATCATCTCAGCACAGAAAAGTCTCACACAGTCAATTTCATCAACTCTTCCTGTTCAGTCGTTCCTGGTGCGCAGACTGAGAGAAAAGTTGAACGATGATCATGACAGGTTCTGGATCGGACTCACAGACTCAAAGGAAGAAGGCAAATGGTTGTGGGTGGACGACTCACCACTGAACACAAGGTTTGATTGTTGTGGAAAAATGTTTTGTTAATGTCCAACAAGAAGTCATGAATTTTACTGATGAAGTCTTCTGTTCAACATTTCTTAGTTTTTTGTTTTGGAAAGACAACCCAAAACAGCCGAACAACTGGCCAGGAATTAATGGAGAATTCCTCCCTGAAGGAGAGGACTGTGTGCTGATGGAAAAGAAAAAAGGAGCTGCTGAACTGAAGAGTTGGTTTGATAGATCCTGCAAAATGTCTTACAAAAGTATTTGTGAGAAATCAGCTGAAACTGGACGAGTCACATGTGTCTGAAATCCAGTTCAACTTGAGTCAGAATGTGGAGCAAAGATACTGTTGGTAAAACTGAAAATATAAAAGAGAAAAAACTCCACAGACATGTTTTAATTCTCAGTTTTAAATAAATCATGTTAGCATAATTTAGGCTACTTCTTATTCTTTATTTTAAAATTACAAATAACATGGACACGATGAAGAGTCTGTTCTTAGTGTTTGTTACCTGGATGCTTCAAGTTTCCACAACACATTTGTATTTTTCTTAATAAACCATAATTTGTTCTAAACTAGTGTCAAATATTTTACTTACGTCATTTTTCACATTCAAATTATTAAATAACAATAAAAAACGAATTTAACTTTAAAATAATAATAAATTAATAAATCAATGTGAGCTACAACAGCCTGGGTTATCTTTATATAAGTGATGCACCCATCATGACCAGTGTGTACAGTACAAGCCTGTGGGGGTAGTGCTATGATCTGGGGCTGCTGCAGTTGGTCAGGTTTAGGTTCAGCAACGTTATGTGTCCAAAGAATGAGGTCAGCTTATTACATCAGTGGATTTTTTGCTCTCTTATGACCCAAGCATATTCTAAGATGACAATACCAGGAATCATCGGGCACAAATTATAAAAGAATGGTTTCAGGAAGCAGGACACTGTTTTTTCACACATGGATAGACCACAGTAGAGTCCAGAACTTAATCCTATTGAGAATCATTAAGATTGTGCTGGAGAAGACTTTGTGCAGTGGTCCGACTCCCCAATTATCAAAATGATGTAATCAATACTAAAGATTATCCAATGAAATACTAGAGTGTGTGGCTCTATTTTTGAACAGGCAGTGTATTAAACTTCCTGTTGTTGAGCCAACACCTGAACTAATCAGATCTTACATAAGATGAGAACCAGACATTTCCCATGATGCCCTGAGGTCTTACAGTCAACTGCAGCACGTGGCTCCATAATCTGCAGCCACCTCGGTCTCGGATTGTTTGAAGTTAGTTTATATTTCATTTTAGTTTATATAAGAAAAAGTGAACCCAGTTTGTTCTGTAAGAACGACACTTCAGGAAAGAAGTTAAAGAACCACCACTTTTAGTAAATTACTTCCAGTTTTCCTGTAAGCAAAGCAAACAAGACACAAAACTACAAATAAATAAGGAAATAATCACCTAACAGAACAAGAAAACAGAATTTTGGAGGAAACTTGGGAACTTCTCAAATGTAGTTTAACATAATTCAAACATTTATCCAAAGGGAATAAACTCCATTGCTGTAAGAGTCAAAACTATCTTTAAACACCCTAAGGTGACATTTTCTAAACTTGAAATCTGAATTTAAATAAAACTTATAAGTTAGTGTTTTGTATTAATATCACGTTTACTTCTTTATTCACACTCACACAACTGTAGAGTCTGTTCTTACAGCCTAAGTTACCTTTATGATGTTTAATAAACCACGTTCAACCTTAAACTGTCTCATTTGTTCTGTTTCTGTAAATTTCTAACTTCAAGTTCCCTGAAAAACATCTGGATACATCTGATCCTAAATAAAAACAGTCTGTGTGATTTGTTCGATATTGTGACAGTTAAAATAAGTTTGGACCCAAAGATTTAGAAAACAAAACTAAACTTTAGAAAAAGAGACAAACATGAGAGAGGAGGTGGCAGCACGTCCACATCTGCTCTGTATTTAAATTTCATTGTTAAATATAAAACATTTGTGTTTCAAACTAAATAAAAAACATCAGCATCTGGTTTGTGACTGTTTTAAATAAATTAAAGTTGCAGTTAAAGAAGAATTCAAATATCTGATTTTGGGGAAGTAGAGTCTCCTTATCTTTCTACAGTATCGCTGAGTCTGAGTGTTTTTGTTAAACCACTAAACTGTGAATGTTGAAGTGTCTAAAACTGTCGTCACTCAGAGTTAGAGTGACAGACGTTGAAGCTGCACATCGAAAACAACAGTGGAGGAAAGTTAAAGGTGAGTTTTAAATAGGATTTGATGTTTCTCCATTTTCTTCTGTACAAATAGTTTTTATTTTATTAGAATCTGTGAAATGTGTGAGAATAAATAAATGTTTTTGTTTCCTCATCGACTGACATCACTGAGCACGATGAGCCGCTCACAGAGCTACAGAGAAGGTAGGAGGAGAAATGAACATCCACTCAATGTGGATTTGACAAATGTGATGGTTTGAAGACTTCTGCTGGTCTAAATGTTTCCATAAATACAATAAAGGTTTGATAAAGACTTTAATTAGACTGTCTAACCCCCAGATACAGTACTGTGTGTTTTAAATCAGACTTCTCCATCTGACGTACAGAACCAGCATCATGTTGTTCAAAGTGATAAATAATTTATAGAAAAGAGTGGGAGCTCAGTTTATTCAGAGTTAAACATGAAGTATCTGAAGTATTTCTGGGCTGGTTATAATTCAGATCGACCAGTTTTACCATCGATAACACAAAAAGTTTTAACTGCAGGAGATTAATCACAGGAAGGAAAGAAAGATGATAAACAACTGAATGAAGTGGTTTAAAGAAGGAAATGAACACGATGAAAATGTGTTTGTTGAGTTATTGAAACAACATTACAACATTACTGTCTAGTAAAAACATGCGCAGTGTCTTGTTTTAATTCATGGTTTGTGTTAATAACTATTTTTAAATCCAGTTTAATTCAATTATATTTTATTTGTATGGTGACAAAATACAACAGACGTCATCTCAAGACTCTTTACAGTGTTTAAGGTTTAAGACCTTACTAAATAGAACTGTACACAGAATTATATAGAAAACACAACAACCTCTCCGTCTCCTCTAAATGTTCAACAGGTGAAGCTCCTGACAGAAGGTCAAAGGTTACAGCAGAGAGCGTGGCCCTGCTGGTTCTCAGTGCTCTGCTGGCAGCTGCTCTTATTGTTATTTACCGTCTCTGTGAGTTTCTACACTTTTATTCATGTTTTATCATCAAAACCTTCATCTAGTGGAGTTTATATTAAAAGTATCATCACTATGATTCATCTTTAACACAGACGTTTATCAGTGTTTATTATAAATAACTTTAATGACGTCTTTCTTGTTAATCAGCTTTTGAAAATTTCAACACCAAGAAAACTCTGAAGGATGAAAATGAAGCTCTGAGGAAAAATCTCACAGGTTAAAAGTTTGAAACTGTCCAGAGGTTTAGTTTTTAAGTCTCACAGTCACCAGGTCACTTTAACATGAGACACATTTTTTATTGTAACCCTCTACAACAATCTCTCCTTATTTTCTCTGATCAGCTGATTTGATTGAAGTGTTAAAGATTATTGTCACATTTGTGTTTTTTTCAGTATCAATAACTTTAATGTCGTTTCAGACAATCTCCAAACTCTGAAGGATGAAAATGAAGCTCTGAAGAAAAATCTCTCAGGTTTGAAACTGTCACAATAAAATCTTCTTTATTCTTTTACTCTTTCATAAAAGAGAAAGTGCAAGATAGTTTTGTTTAGATAGAGAATTTTGTGGAAGCGTTTTCAGCAAGTTTTTGAAAGTTGAGAGTGATGCAGCTCAGTGTGCAGAGGTGAGGAGGTCGTTTCACCATCGAGGAACCAAAGATATGAAGAGTTTAATTTGAGATAATGGGACCACATGACGTTGTTCACTTGCAGAGCGCAGTCAGGGTTGTAGTCCAGGATGAAGGAGTTCAGGTAGGTTCAATTCAGTTTTATTTGCATAGCGCCAATTTACAACAGAAGTTATCTCAAGGCACTTTACAGTGTAAGGTTTAAGACCTTACAGAAAATATTTATACAATAAAATTATAGAGAAAACCCAACAATCCCATTAGAGCAAGCTTTGGGCAACAGTGGAGAAGAAAAAACTCCCTTTAGAGGAAGAAACCTCCAGCAGAGCCAGGCCCATAGTGAGCGGCCATCTGCCTCGACCGGTTGGGGTGAGTGGAAAGAGAAGAGAGAAAAGAACAGAGGGCAATAAGACAACAACAAGCAGCAAGAACATTGGACAGGTGAACTGGATTCTGGAGATGTATAGCTCCAGGCCGAGGACACCTGCAGAAAAGTACAGAGTTGACTTTGAACCTGATGCAGCAGCTACAGGAAGTCAGAAATCTAAAGTGGTGTAACGTGTCTTTTTTGACTCATCAAAAATGAGACGTGCTGCTGCATTTTGGATCATCTGGAGGGTTTGATGGTTCAGCTGGTGACCCCGTCAGTGAGACACTGCAGTAGTTAATCTGAGATATGACCAGAGCCTGAACAATGAGTTGTGTTGTTTTTCTGACTGTACTTTAAGTTTCCAATCAGTTTATTTGACTGACGTGAAAGATTTTAGTTACTGTTCAGAAAACAAAATCAGACAAACTTAATGAATCCTCTTTTATTAACAGAAAAACATTGTGACACTAAACCCGTAACCACTGTTCAGTCTGCATGTCAGAAACCGACTGAAGTAAAAATAAGTTAGTTATAGATTTTTAACTTGACTATCTTGTTAATAGTACTGGTGCTTCACTTGGAACAATACTTGATACTGTTGCTCCTCTGAAAAAGAAACTAGTGAGTCAGAGGAAGTTAGCTCCATGGTACAATTCACAAATCCGTAGCTTAAAGCAGAAATCACGTAAGCTGGAAAGGAGGTGGCGTTCCACCAATTTAGGTTAATCTTGCCTAGCCTGGAAAGATAGTTTAATAATATATAAAAAAGCCCTGCGTAAAGCTAGAACTTCATACTACTCCTCATTAATAGAGGCAAATAAGAACAACCCCATATTTGTTTTCAGCACTGTAGCCAGGCTGACAAAGAGTCATAGCTCTGTTGAGCCTAGTATTCCCTCAACTCTCAGCAGCAATGACTTCATGAATTTCTTTACAAATAAAATCATAACTATTAGAGAAAAAATTGATCAGATCCTCCCTGCATACAGCATGGACTGTACAACAACTCTAGATCCCCGCTCGTACTTAGACTGCTTCCTCCCTGTAGATCATTCTGAATTAATTTCAGTAATTAATTCCTCTAAACCATCAACATGTCTCTTAGACCCCATCCCGACCAGTCCTCAAGGATGTCTTACCTTTGATCAGCACGTCCATATTAGATCAGATCAATCTGTCTTTACAAATAGGCTACGTACCACAGGCTTTTAAGGTTGCTGTAGTCCAGCCCCTACTCAAAAAGCCTACTCTGGACTGAAGGATTTTAGTAAATTATAGACCCATTTCCAATCTGCCCTTTATCTCTAAAATCCTTGAAAAGATAGTTTCTAAGCAATTGTACGACCACCTGCGTAGCAATAACTTGTATGAAGATTTCCAGTCAGGATTTAGAGTACATGATAGTACAGAAACAGCACTGGTAAAGGTGACTAATGATCTTCTACTAGCATCAGACAATGGACTACTCTCTATACTCGTCATGTTAGATCTTAGTGCTGCATTCGACACTATAGATCACAACATTTTATTACACAGACTGGAACATGTCATTGGAATCAAAGGAACAGCACTAGAGTGGATTTATCAGATAGATTTCAGTTTGTACATGTTAATGATGAGTCTTCCATGCACAGCAAAGTCAGCTATGGAGTTCCACAGGGACCTGTGCTTGGACAGATTCTTTTCACTTTATATATGTCCCCTTTAGGCAATATTATTAGGAAACACTCTATAAATTCCCATTGTTATGCAGATGATACCCAGCTATACTTATCTATCAAACCAGGAGAAACTAATCAATTAGTCAAACTTCAGGAATGCTTAAAAGACATAAAGGCCTGGATGACCTCCAATTTCCTTCTACTAAATCCGGACAAGACAGAGGTTATACTGTTTGTGCCTAAAAATCTCAGAGACACTATGTCTAATCACATTCTCACCATTGATGATTTAGTTCTGGCCTCAAGTAATACTGTAAGAAATCTCGGAGTTATCTTTGATCAGGATATCTCCTTCACTTCATACATCAAAGAAATCTCTAGAACTGCCTTTTTTCACCTGAGAAACATTGTTAAAATTAGGAGCATCCTGTCCCAAAGTGATGCTGAAAAACTAGTCCATGCATTTGTTACTTCCAGACTGGACTATTGTAATTCCTTATTAATGGGATGTCCCAATAACTCATTAAAGAGCCTCCAGTTAATCCAAAATGCTGCAGCCAGAGTTCTGACTGGAATTAATAAGAGAGATCATATTTCTCCAACGTTAGCTTCTCTCCATTGGCTCCCTGTTAAATCCAGAATTGAATTTAAAATTCTTCTCCTCACTTATAAATCCCTTAATAATCAGGCTCCGTCTTATCTTAAAGACCTCATGGTTCCATATCTTCCAAGCAGAACTCTCCGTTCTCAGACTGCAGGTTTACTTGTGGTTCCTAGAGTTTCCAAATGTAGAATGGGAGGCAGAGCTTTTAGCTACCAAGCCCCTCTCCTGTGGAACCAGCTCCCAATTCAGGTTCAGGAGGCAGACACCCTCTCTACAATTAAGACTAGACTTAAAACTTTCCTTTTTTATAAAGCTTATAGTTAGAGATGGATCAGGTGACTCTGAACCATCTCTTAGTTATGCTGCTATAGGTTAGTCTGCTGGGGGAACTCCAGTACTGATACACTGAACTCCTCTCCTCTCTCCTTTCTCCTGTATCAATGCAAATGCCACCATTTCAGGTCATTAACTTTGTGTCTTCTCTCTCCTGTAGTTGTGTTTCCCCCTCTCTGTCTCCCTCTCTCTGTACTTTTCTGCAGGTATCCTCGGCCTGGAGCTGTACATCTCCAGAATCCAGTTCATCTGCCCAATATTCTTGCTGCTTGTTGTTGTCTTTATTGCCCTCTGTTCTTTTCTCTCTTCTCTTTCCACTCAGCCCAACCGGTCGAGGCAGATTGCCGCCCACTATGAGCCTGGTTCTGCTGGAGGTTTCTTCCTCTAAAGGGAGTTTTTCCTCTCCACTGTTGCCCAAAGCTTGCTCAAATGGGATTGTTGGGTTTTCTCTATAATTTTTAGTATAAATATTTTCTGTAAGGTGGTAAATCTTACACTGTAAAGTGCCTTGAGATAACTTCTGTTGTAAATTGGCGCTATACAAATAAAACTGAATTGAATTGAATTGAATTGAATTGAATTGAATTGAATTGAATTGAATTGAATTGAATTAACTGAGAGCTGTGAGACTGGAGGTTTTATCTTGAATCAGTGAAGGAGAAAACTTCATTTTCTCTGTATCAACTGCTCAGTTAAAACTAATAAAACTTAACCTTTTAACTGTGAATTTTTGCAGTTTCCAAATGAAAAAGTCACTATGATAACTGTAATCTTTACTCTAATCTCCTTAAAGTTGATACATGTCCAAAGTGTGAAGAAGGCTGGGAGCTACATGGAGGAAAGTGTTATTATTTCTCCACCACTAATCAACCTGGAACCAGAGCAGAGATGATTGTAGACGTGGAGGAGGAGATCTGGTGAAGATAGACAGCAGAGAGGAGCAGGTAGAAAACACTGCAGCAGCTTCATGTTCTCACATCTGAACATTTTATCATCTCAGCACAGAAAAGTCTCACACAGTCAATTTCATCAACTCTTCCTGTTCAGTCGTTCCTGGAGCTCACACTGAGACAAAAGATGGACAGTGATTATGACAAGTTCTGGATCGGACTCACAGACTCAAAGGAAGAAGGCAAATGGTTGTGGGTGGACGACTCACCACTGAACACAAGGTTTGATTGTTGTGGAAAAATGTTTTGTCCAACATGAAGTCATCAATTTTGCTGATGAAGTCTTCTGTTCAACATTTCTCAGTTTGACTTTTTGGATCAGAGGAGAGCCGGACAACTGGAACGGAAGGAATGGAGAAGTCCCTGAAGGAGAGGACTGTGCAGCGATGGGAAAGAAATCAGGAGCTGCTGACCTCAAGTGTTGGTTTGATATATTCTGCAAAAAAAATTACAAAAGTATTTGTGAGAAATCAGCTGAAACTGGACGAGTCACATGTGTCTAAAATCCAGTTCAACTTGAGTCAGAATGTGGAGCAAAGATACTGTTGGTAAAACTGAAAATATTAAAGGGCAAAAACTCCACAGACATGTTTTAATTCTCAGTTTTAAGTATGGCATGTTAGCATAGTTTAGGCTACTTCTTATTATTTATTTTAAAATTACAAATAACATGGACATGATGAAGAGTCTGTTCTTAGTGTTTGTTACCTGGATGCTTCAAGTTTCCACAACATATTTCTGTTTTTCTTAATGAACCATAATTTGTTCTAAAGTAGTGTCAAATATTTTACTTTCATCATTCTGCACATTCAAATTATTAAACAGCAATAAAAAACAGATTTAACTTTAAAATGTAATTTATAAATTGAGGAATTGTTGTTATGTAGCAAATGAATGATGCTGGGAACAAACACTGAATTAACCAGTTTGTTATTGATTAATAAATGTGAGATACAACAGTCTGGGTTATCTTTAGATTGTTAAATAAACTATATTTAAACTGTCTCATTTAGGATGTTAAAAACTGAGTTTCTGAACAATGTTTGGATACAAATGATCCTACATAAACACAATCTGTGTGGTTTATTAGATCTAATTTAACCACTTTAATTATCATGTTGTTAAAATAAAGTTTCTATATGACAACACATAAATACAGTAAATAAATGGACTGTGATGCAGGATTTGAAAAGTTTCCATGGATTCTTTGTGTCAGATGACTCTACACACTGTTGTTAATTTAATTAAGTCCTGAAAACACAAGAGAAACATTAAATATGATTTCAGAATATGGCACATATATATAGAAAAGGCGCCGTCTGGTGGACACAGTTCATCATTTAATTTATTAGTCTGTAGCAAATAGCTGATCCTAGCTGCAGAGGAAAGTTGTGGAAGATACAGTTTTGTGTGATGTGAGTGAATCTACCATTGAGTATAACACTGATCATTGTTATTGTGTATGACTGAGAAATTAAAGGAAACATTGACCATGATCATAGAAACATAGAGTTTACTCTGTCAAATCTGGAAGTGCTGTTTCTTTTATCATATTTACATTTGTTTTCTCAAGCTGTACATGTGATTGGTGTAAATTCACTCCTGTATAGATATGGCCAGAGCTCGTAGCTGTAATAATTCGATGATTGGCCGTCCTCATTCAGTTGTCCCTCACCTATGAAGAAGTTTAGATGCCAAGACCACAAAAAATACTTACTCATAAAAGAAAAGGCTTCAATTTGCCAGAGAGCATGAAGATTGGACTCTGGAGCAATGGATGGAGGTCATGTGGTCTGATATTCCAAGACGATAATACCAGGATTCATTTGGCTCAAATTATAAAAGAGTGGTTCAGGGAGCAGGACACATCATTTTCACACATGGATTGGCCACCACAGACAATTTTAACAAATGTACAGTATTTCTTCAGATTTTTAATACAGTGTGTTTATTTCTTATAAAATTTTTACTACTAAAATTTAGGTTTACAAATTTTGGTCATAAGGTGGCAGTGTAGAGTAAAACATTGTTATTCCACAGACTGATCTGAATAATAACCAGCCCAGATTAACTTCAGATACTTCATGTATAACTCTGAATAAACTTTTCAACTAATCATTTTCCAGAAGACTTTGAACGACATAATGCTGGTACTGTACGTCAGATGGAGAGTCTCATTTAAAACACACAGTACCGTTGTGCAAAATCTATTCGTGACACATTTGAAAACCTCAATAAACTGTTGCATAAAACTGTGAATGTTGAAGTGTCTGAAACTGTCATCACTCAGAGTTAGAGTGACAGACATTGAAGCTGCACATCAAAAACAACAGTGGAGGAAAGTTAAAGGTGAGTTTTAAATAGGATTTGATGTTTCTCCATTTTCATCTGTACAAATAGTTTTGATTTAATTAGAATCTGTGAAATGTGTGAGAATAAATAAATGTTTTTGTTTCCTCATCGACTGACATCACTGAGCACGATGAGCCGCTCACAGAGCTACAGAGAAGGTAGGAGGAGAAATGAACATCTACTCAATGTGGATTTGACAAATGTGATGGTTTGAAGTCGTCTGCTGGTCTAAATGTTTCCATAAATACAATAAAGGTTTGATAAACACTTTAATTAGACTGTCTAACCCCCAGATACAGTGCTGTGTGTTTTAAATGAGACTTCTCCATCTGACGTACAGTACCAGCATCATGACGTTCAAAGTGATAAATAATTTATAGAAAAGAGTGGGAGCTCAGTTTATTCAGAGTTAAACATGAAGTATCTGAAGTATTTCTGGTCTGGTTATAATTCAGATCGACCTGTTTTACCATCGGTAACACGAAAAGTTTTAACTGCAGGAGAATAAACACAGAATAGAACTGTACACAGAATTATATAGAAAACACAACAACCTCTCCATGGATTCTTTGTGTCAGATAACTCTACACACTGTTGTTAATTTAAAAGTCCTGAAAACACAAGAGAAACATTAAATATGATTTCAGAATATGGCACATATATGTAGAAAAGGCGCCGTCTGGTGGACACAGTTCATCATTTAATTTATTAGTCTGAAGCACAGTCCAGTCCAGAGCTCGAGAGGAAAGTTGTAGAAGATGCAGTTTTGTGTGATGTGAGTGAATCTACCATTGAGTATAACACTGATCATTGATATTGTGTATGACTGAAGAATTAAAGTAAACATTGACAATGATAATAGAAACATAGAGTTTACTCTGTCAAATCTGGAAGTGCTGTTTCTTTTATCATATTTAAATTTTTTTTCTCAAGCTGTACATGTGATTGGTGTAAATTCATCCCTGTATAGACGTGGCCAGAGCTCGTAGCTGTAGTAATTCGGTGATTGGCCGTCCTTATTCAGTTGTCCCTCGCCTATGAAGAAGTTTAGATGCCAAGACCAAGAAAACTACTTTAATCATAAAAGAAGAGGGTTCAATTTGCCAGAGATCATAAAGATTGGACTCTGGAGCAATGGATGGAGGTCATGTGGTCTGAAGAGTCCAGATTTACCCTGTTACAGAATGATGGGAGTATCAGGGTAAGAAGAGAGGCAGGTAAAGTGCTGCACCCATCATGTCTCGTGTCTACTGTACAAGCCTGTGGGGGCAGTGCTATGATCTGGGGCTGCTGCAGTTGATCAGGTCGAGGTTCAGCAACGTTATGTGTCCAAAGAATCAGCTGACGACCTGAATAAACTGAATGACCAGGTTATTTTATCAGTTAATTTTTTTCTTGTCTGATGTCACAGGTATGTTTCAAGATGATAATGTCAGGATTCATCTGGATCAATTTATAAAAGAGTGGTTCAGGAAACAGGACACATCATTATCACACATGGATTGGCCACCACAAAAAAATTTACAATAAATGAATGTACAGTATATTTTCTATGTTTTTCTATACAGTGTGTTTATTCCCTATGTTTTCTAGACTTTTACACAGAACTCTATGTTAGCACTTAACTCAAATGACACTATGACTTATTCCTTACATCTCTAATGTTTTCTCCAGAAATGTCTGACATGTTACTCTTGAAATTTAGGTTTACAAATTTTGGTCATGAGGTGGCAGTGTAGAGTAAGACATTGTTATTCCAAAGATTAATATGAATTATAACCAGGCCAGAAATACTTCAGATACTTCATGTATAAGTCTGAATAAACTTTTCAACTAATTATTTTCCAGAATACTTTAAATAGCAGCTGGTTAGTGTAGTAGTAACATCACCACCTCCCATGTGTGAGACTGGGGTTAAAATCCCAGCTGTGTCCTACCTCCAGTAGGGTCCTTAAGCAAGAACCCCTCATGCTCACCCTGCCTACCCTTGTACCCTACTTGTAAGTGGCTTTGGATAAAAGTGTCTGCTAAATGACTAAAAAAAAGGTAAAAAAATGAATGACATAATGCTGGTACTGTACGTCAGATGGAGATCATGGCCTAAACTGAGAATTTCCTCAAGTCTCATTTAAAACACACAGTACTGTTGTAGAAAAACTATTCATGACACATTTCAAAACCTTCTAAAAAACTGTTGCACAGAATAAGACCTCACAATCAATAAAGATACCAACCAGATATGTTTTAAGTTTAAATAAAACTTTGAATTCAGTATTTTGTATTAATATCACATTTACTTCTTTATTCACACTCAGACAACTGTAGAGTCTGTTCTTACAGCCTAAGTTACCTTTATGATGTTTAATAAACCACGTTCAACCTTAAACTGTCTCATTTTTTCTGTTTTTGTAAATTTCTAACTTCAAGTTCACTGAAAAACATCTGGATACATCTGATCCTAAATAAAAACAGTCTGTGTGATTTGTTCGATATTGTGACAGTTAAAATAAGTTTGGACACAAAGATTTAAAAAATAAAACTAAACTTTAGAAAAAGAGACAAACATGAGAGAGGAGGTGGCAGCACGTCCACATCTGCTCTGTATTTAAATTTTATTGTTAAATATAAAACATTTGTGTTTCAAACTAAATAAAAAACATCAGCATCTGGTTTGTGACTGTTTTATCTAAATTAAAGTTGCAGTTAAAGAAGAATTCAAAGATCTGATCTCGGGGAAGTAGAGTCTCCTTATCTTTCTACAGTATCGCTGAGTCTGAGTTTTTTTGTGAAACCACTAAACTGTGAATGTTGAAGTGTCTGAAACTGTCGTTCACTCAGAGTTAGAGTGACAGACGTTGAAGCTGCACATCGAAAACAACAGTGGAGGAAAGTTAAAGGTGAGTTTTAAATAAGATTTGATGTTTCTCCATTTTCATCAGTACAAATAGTTTTGATTTTATTAGAATCTGTGAAATGTGTGAGAATAAATAAATGTTTTTGTTTCCTCATCGACTGACATCACTGAGCACGATGAGCCGCTCACAGAGCTACAGAGAAGGTAGGAGGAGAAATGAACATCCACTCAATGTGGATTTGACAAATGTGATGGTTTGAAGGCGTCTGCTGGTTTAAATGTTTCCATAAATACAATAAAGGTTTGATAAACACTTTAATTAGACTGTCTAACCCCCAGATACAGTACTGTGTGTTTTAAATCAGACTTTTCCATCTGACGTACAGAATCAGCATCATGTCGTTCAAAGTGATAAATAATTTATAGAAAAGAGTGGGAGCTCAGTTTATTCAGAGTTAAACATGAAGTATCTGTAGTATTTCTGGTCTGGTTATAATTCAGATCGACATGTTTTACCATCGATAACACGAAAAGTTTTAACTGCAGGAGATTAAACACAGGAAGGAGAGAAAGATGATAAACAACTGAATGAAGTGGTTTAAAGAAGGAAATGAACACGATGAAAATGTGTTTGTTGAGTTAATTAAATGAGATGAATCTGCGAAAAAACTGTCTGTGTTTAAAACATCTTAAAAACAAAAAGAAAAATAACTCATTACTGTCTAGTAAAAACATGTGCAGTGTGTTGTTTTAATTCATGGTTTGTGTTAATAACTATTTTTAAATCCAGTTTAATTCATTTATATTTTATTTGTATAGTTCCAAATCACAACAGACGTCATCTGAAGACTCTTTACAGTGTTTAAGGTTTAAGACCTTACTAAATAGAACTGTACACAGAATTATATAGAAAACACAACAACCTCTCCGTCTCCTCTAAATGTTCAACAGGTGAAGCTCCTGACAGAAGGTCAAAGGTCACAGCAGAGAGAGTGGCCCTGCTGGTTCTCAGTTCTCTGCTGGCAGCTGCTCTTATTGTTATTTACCGTCTCTGTGAGTTTCTACACTTTTATTCATGTTTTATCATCAAAACCTTCATCTAGTGGAGTTTATATTAAAAGTATCATCACTATGATTCATCTTTAACACAGACGTTTATCAGTGTTTATTATCAATAACTTTAATGACGTCTTTCTTTTTTAATCAGCTTTTGAATATTTCAACACCAAGAAAACTCTGAAGGATGAAAATGAAGCTCTGAGGAAAAATCTCTCAGGTTAAAAGTTTGAAACTGTCCAGAGGTTCAGTTTTTAAGTCTCACAGTCACCAGGTCACTTTAACATGAGACACATTTTTTATTGTAACCCTCTACAGTCATTTATTTTCCAACAATCTCTCTTTATTTTTTCTGATCAGCTCATTTGATTGAAGTGTTAAAGATTTTTGTCACATTTGTGTTTTTTTCAGTATCAATAACTTTAATGTCATTTCAGACAATCTCCAAACTCTGAAGGATGAAAATGAAGCTCTGAAGAAAAATCTCTCAGGTTTGAAACTGTCACAATAAAATCTTCTTTATTCTTTTTCTCTTTCATAAAAGACAAAGTGCAAGATAGTTTTGTTTTGGGATTTTATTGCTAGATTTAAGTGCAGAGAAGGTTGTGGAAGAGTTTTCAGCAAGTTTTTGAAAGTTGAGAGTCATGCAGCTCAGTGTGCAGAGGTGAGGAGGTCGTTTCACCATCGAGGAACCACAGAAATGAAGAGTTTAAACTGGGATCATTTGAGATAATGGGACCACAAGACTTTGTTCACTTGCAGAGCACAGTGAGGGTTGTAGACCAGGATGAGGGAGTTCAGGTAGGTCGGTGCTGTTGAGTTGACTTTGAACACGATGCAGCAGCTACAGGAAGTCAGAGATCTGAAGATTTTAGTTACTGTTCAGAAAATAAAATCAGACAAACTTAATGAATCCTCTTTTATTAACAGAGAAACTCTGTGAAACTAAACCAGTAACCACGGTTAGTAGTTATGGATTTTTGTTTTCACTTCTGTGTCCTCTGATGCTAAAAAGACAGTGATAGATGACAGATACAGTCAGTGATTTATTTATTTTGTACAAGCTGATTTACTACAGAGTGATAACTGAGAGCTGGGAGACTGGAGGTTTTATCTTGAACCAATAAAAGAGAAACTTCATTTTCTCTGTCTCAACTGCTCAGTTAAAACTAATAAAATTTAACTTCTTAACTGGAAATTTTCTGCTGTTTCCAAATTAAATAATCTTTTAGATAACTGTAATCTTTACTCTAATCTTCTTAAAGTTCACACATGTCCAAAGTGTGAAGAAGACTGGGAGCTACATGGAGAAAAGTGTTATTATTTCTCCACCAGGGATTCAACCTGGAACCAAAGCAGAGATGATTGTAGACATGGAGGAGGAGATCTGGTGAAGATAGACAGCAGAGAGGAGCAGGTAGAAAACACTGCAGCAGCTTCATGTTCTCACATCTGAACATTTTATCATCTCAGCACAGAAAAGTCTCACACAGTCAGTTTCATCAACTCTTCCTGTTCAGTCGTTCCTGGTGCGCAGACTGAGAGAAAAGATGAACGATGATTATGACAAGTTCTGGATCGGACTCACAGACTCACAGGAAGAAGACAAATGGTTGTGGGTGGACGACTCACCACTGAACACAAGGTTTGATTCTTGTGGAAAAATGTTTTGTCCAACATGAAGTCATCAATTTTACTGATGAAGTCTTTTCTGTTCAACATTTCTTAGTTTTTTGTTTTGGAACGACACCCAGCCGGACAACTGGCCAGGAATTAATGGAGAAAACCTCCCTGAAGGAGAGGACTGTGTGGTGATGGGAAAGAAATCAGGAGTTGATGACCTGAAGTGTTGGTTTGATATATCCTGCCAATGGTCGTATAAAAGTATTTGTGAGAAATCAGCTGAAACTGGACGAGTCACACGAGTCTGAAATCCAGTTCAACTTGAGTCAGAATGTGGAGCAAAGATACTGTTGGTAAAACTAAAAATATTAAAGGGCAAAAACTCCACAGACATGTTTTAATTCTCAGTTTTAAGTATGGCATGTTGGGAAAATTTAGGCTACTTCTTATTCTTTATTTTAAAATTACAAATAACATGGACACGATGAAGAGTCTGTTCTCAGTGTTTGTTACCTGGATGCTTCAAGTTTCCACAACACATTTCTGTTTTTTTTCATGAACCATAATTTGTTCTGAACAAGTGTCAAATATTTTACTTACGTCATTCTTCACATTAAAATAGGCGTCTCAAACTCAATTTCTCTGGGGGCCGCGGGAAGCAGAGTCGGGTTGAGGCTGGGCCGCGTCAGGTTTTCCACAAGAAAAGCTTTTTAAAAAAAATTATTATCTTCTCAAATCTATTTATTTTTATTTTTTAATATAAAATAACATGAAAAATAAATAAACACATTAAAAAGTAATAAGAAAATAAATCAGTAATAAATACACAAAATAATAATAATAATAATTAGATTTCTCTAGTCGGTGATTATATGTGGTTTCTTCAGTCTTCTATATCTGCTGTATACAGATTCAAATGTCTGTATTAACAGTTCTTTAACCTTTAACCTTCTTCTGAACATGAATTGAACATTGAAGAACATCAGCTCTTCTTCTCCCATAACTGAGCCACATTTGTCTTGAGGGAGGAAGCAGCTGAGACCCTCAGTGTGGTTTGAAGATGATCATCAGTAAGTCTTGACCTGTACTTGGACTTGTTGAAGTTCAGCTCAGGGAAGCTGGAGGTCAATTCTTTTAAAAACTGCAAATAGTGCGATGCAAATAAAAACAATGAGCCACAAATAGTGGTGCGACCCTAATTGGTCCGGGTTACCGGGGATTGTTATTGCCGATGGAAAGGGTGTCTCTATTAAAATAATTAAATAACAATAAAAACCTAATTTAACTTTAATATGTAATTTATTAATTGGGGGATTTTTGTCATTCAATAAATGACTGATGCTGAGAACAAACACTGAATTAACCCGTTTGTTATTGATTAATAAATGTGAGCCACAACAGCCTGGGTTTTCTTTATACTGGGTAATAAACTCTGTTTAAACTGTCTCATTTGTTGTTTTTATTATCAATTTACAACTTCAAGACGTTAAAAACTGAGTTTCTGATAAATGTTTGGATACCAATGATCCTTTATAAACACAATTGGTGTAGTTTATTAGATCTAACTTAACAACAAACAACACACAAAACTACAAACGGATATTTAAAAAAACAAACATCTAATAGATTTTACAAAAACAAGAAAACTAAATTCTACAAGGACACTTAGGAGCTTAATATAAATCAAACATTTCTCCAAAGTGGATAAAGTTCATTACTGAAAACGAAAATAATCATAAATGACCAGAAGGTGGCGTTTTTTAAATTTAAAATCAGATTTTGATAAGTAAAGTATTCTCTCCATCTTGATTCTGACAGAAGTTTCTTTTTCCACTGAAAACTATAAAGTCTAATAGACGGATGGTCACTTGGTGGTAAAATGACAGATGACTCTACACTGTTGTTAATTTAAAAATCCTGAAAACAGGAAAGAAACATTAAATATGAGTTCCAAGTATCACATATATGTAGAAAAAACAGGCGTCGTCTGGTGGACACAGTCCATCATTTAATTTGTTAGCTGTAGTCATTTGGTGATTCTGGTGCAATCTGATTTCATGATTCATACACATTCACTGTTCATGTACTGTTCTTTGGTTGTGTAAAGCTGCTTTGTGACAATGTCAATTGTAAAAAGCGCTCTACAAATAAAATTGAATTGAATTGATTGGCCATACTCATTCATTTGTCCCTCGCCTATGCAGCAGTCTAGATGCCAAGGCCACAGAAAACAGTTTTTCAGTGAGGCTATTCAGAAAAAAAGTCTTCAATTTGCTAAGTATTGGACTTTGGAGCAATGGATCGAGGTCATGTGGTCTGAAGCATCCAGATTTCCCCTGTTACAGAATGATGGGAGCATCAGGGTAAGATAAGAGGCAGGGGAAGTGATGCACCCATCATGACCAGTGTGTACAGTACAAGCCTGTGGGGGCAGTGCTATGATCTGGGGCTGCTGCAGTTGGTCAGGTCTAGGTTCAGCAACGTTATGTGTCCAAAGAATGAGGTCAGCTGACGACCTGAATATACTGAAGGACCAGATTATTACATCAGTGGATTTCTTCTTCTCTGATGACACAAGCATATTATAAGATGACAATACCAGGAATCATCGGGCTCAAATTGTAAAAGACTGGTTTCAGGAAGCAGGACACAGTTATTTCACACATGGATAGACCACAATAGAGTCCAGACCTTAATCCTATTGAGAATCATTAGGATGTGCTGGCGAAGACAGTGGTCCGACTCTCCCATCATCAAAACAAGATATTGGCAAAAAATGAATGCAGCTCTGGACGAAAATAAATGTTGTGACATTTCAGAATCTTATTGAAACGATGTCACGATGACTGTGTGTCTATTTTTGAATGCGCAGCATATAAAATTTCCTGTTGTTGATCCAAGACCTGAACTAATCAGATCTTAGATAAGATGAGAACCAGACATTTCCCATGATGTCCTGAGGTCTTACAGTCAACTGCAGCACGTGGCTCAATAATCTGAAGCCACATCGGTCTCGGATTGTTTGAAGTTAGTTTATATTTCATTTTAGTTAGTTTTGTATTAATATCACGTTTACTTCTTTATTCACACTCACACAACTGTAGAGTCTGTTCTTACAGCCTAAGTTACCTTTATGATGTTTAATAAACCACGTTCAACCTTAAACTGTTTCATTTGTTTTGTTGTAAATTTCTAACTTCAAGTTAAATAAATAAATAAAAACAGTCTGTGTGATTTGTTAGATGTTTTGACAGTTAAAATAAGTTTAAAAAATACAACTAAACTTGAGAAAAAGAGACAAACATGAGAGAGGAGGTGGCAGCACGTCCACGTCTGCTCTGTAATTAAATTTTATTGTTAAACATAAAACATTTGTGTTTTAAACTAAATACAAAACATCAGCATCTGGTGTGTGACCGTTTTATCTAAATTAAAGTTGCAGTTAAAGAAGAATTCAAATATAAAAAGTCTTATTTTGGGGAAGTAGAGTCTCCTTATCTTTCTACAGTATCGCTGAGTCTGAGTTTTTTTGTTAAACCACTAAACTGTGAATGTTGAAGTGTCTGAAACTGTCGTTCACTCAGAGTTAGAGTGACAGACGTTGAAGCTGCACATCGAAAACAACAGTGGAGGAAAGTTAAAGGTGAGTTTTAAATAGGATTTGATGTTTCTCCATTTTCATCAGTACAAATAGTTTTGATTTTATTAGAATCTGTGAAATGTGTGAGAATAAATAAATGTTTTTGTTTCCTCATCGACTGACATCACTGAGCACGATGAGCCGCTCACAGAGCTACAGAGAAGGTAGGAGGAGAAATGAACATCCACTCAATGTGGATTTGACAAATGTGATGGTTTGAAGACGTCTGCTGGACTAAATGTTTCAATAAATACAATAAAGGTTTGATAAACACTTTAATTAGACTGTCTAACCCCCAGATACAGTACTGTGTGTTTTAAATCAGATTTCTCCATCTGACGTACAGAACCAGCATCATGTCGTTCAAAGTGATAAATAATTTATAGAAAAGAGTGGGAGCTCAGTTTATTCAGAGTTAAACATGAAGTATCTGAAGTATTTCTGGTCTGGTTATAATTCAGATCGACCTGTTTTACCATCGATAACACGAAAAGTTTTAACTGCAGGAGATTAAACACAGGAAGGAGAGAAAGATGATAAACAACTGAATGAAGTGGTTTAAAGAAGGAAATGAACAAGATGAAAATGTGACAAATCTGCAAAAAGACTTTCTGTGTTTGAAACATATTAAAGACAATAAGTAAACTATCTCATTACTGTCTAGTAAAAACATGCACAGTGTCTTGTTTTAATTCATGGTTTGAGGTAATAACTATTTTTAAATCCAGTTTAATTCAATTATATTTTATTTATATAGTGACAAAATACAACAGACGTCATCTCAAGAATCTTTACAGTGTTCAAGGTTTAAGACCTTACTAAATAGAACTGTACACAGAATTATATAGAAAACTCAACAACCTCTCCGTCTCCTCTAAATGTTCAACAGGTGAAGCTCCTGACAGAAGGTCAAAGGTCACAGCAGAGAGAGTGGCCCTGCTGGTTCTCAGTGCTCTGCTGGCAGCTGCTCTTATTGTTATTTACCATCTCTGTGAGTTTCTACACTTTTATTCATGTTTTATCATCAAAACCTTCATCTAGTGGAGTTTATATTAAAAGTATCATCACTATGATTCATCTTTAACACAGAGGTTTATCAGTGTTTATTATAAATAACTTTAATGACGTCTTTCTTTTTTAATCAGCTTTTGAATATTTCAACACCAAGAAAACTCTGAAGGATGAAAATGAAGCTCTGAGGAAAAATCTCACAGGTTAAAAGTTTGAAACTGTCCAGAGGTTCAGTTTTTAAGTCTCACAGTCACCAGGTCACTTTAACATGAGACACATTTTTTATTGTAACCCTCTACAGTCATTTATTTTCCAACAATCTCTCTTTATTTTTTCTGATCAGCTCATTTGATTGAAGTGTTAAAGATTATTGTCACATTTGTGTTTTTTTCAGTATCAATAACTTTAATGTCGTTTCAGACAATCTCCAAATTCTGAAGGATGAAAATGAAGCTCTGAAGAAAAATCTCTCAGGTTTGAAACTGTCACAATAAAATCTTCTTTATTCTTTTTCTCTTTCATAAAAGACAAAGTGTAAGATTTTTTTGTTTTGGCATTTTATTGCTAGATTTAAGTGCAGAGAAGGTTGTGGAAGAGTTTTCATCAAGTATTTGAAAGTTGAGAGTCATGCAGCTCAGTGTGCATAGGTGAGGAGGTCGTTTCACCATCGAGGAACCACAGAAATGAAGAGTTGAAACTGGGATCATTTGAGATAATGGGACCACAAGACTTTGTTCACTTGCAGAGCACAGTGAGGGTTCTAGACCAGGATGAGGGAGTTCAGGTAGGACGGTGCTGTTGAGTTGACTTTGAACACGATGCAGCAGCTACAGGAAGTCAGAGATCTGAAGATTTTAGTTACTGTTCAGAAAATAAAATCAGATAAACTTAATGAATCCTCTTTTATTAACAGAGAAACTCTGTGAAACTAAACCAGTAACCACGGTTAGTAGTTATGGATTTTTGTTTTCACTTCTGTGTCCTCTGATGCTAAAAAGACAGTGATAGATGACAGATACAGTCAGTGATTTATTTATTTTGTACAAGCTGATTTACTACAGAGTGATAACTGAGAGCTGGGAGACTGGAGGTTTTATCTTGAATCAATAAAAGAGAAACTTCATTTTCTCTGTATCAACTGCTCAGTTAAAACTAATAAACTTTAACTTCTTAACTGGAAATTTTCTGCTGTTTCCAAATTAAATATTCTTTTGGATAACTGTAATCTTTACTCTAATCTTCTTAAAGGTGACACATGTCCAAAGTGTGAAGAAGGCTGGGAGCTACATGGAGGAAAGTGTTATTATTTCTCCACCAGGGATTCATCCTGGTACCAGAGCAGAGATGATTGTAGACGTGGAGGAGGAGATCTGGTGAAGATAGACAGCAGAGAGGAGCAGGTAGAAAACACTGCAGCAGCTTCATGTTCTCACATCTGAACATTTTATCATCTCAGCACAGAAAAGTCTCACACAGTCAATTTCATCAACTCTTCATCAAGTCATCAATTTTACTGATGAAGTCTTTTCTGTTCAACATTTCTTAGTTTTTTGTTTTGGAACGACACCGAGCCGAGCAACGGGCAAGGAAGTAATGTTGAAGTCCGTGAAGGAGAGGACTGTGTGGTTATGGGAAGGAAATCAGGAGCTGATGACCTGAAGTGTTGGTTTGATGTATCCTGCAAAATACCTTACAAAAGTATTTGTGAGAAATCAGCTGAAACTAGACGAGTCTGAAATCCAGTTCAACTTGAGTCAGAATGTGAAGCAAAGATACTGTTGGTAAAACTGATGGAAAATAGAATAAGAGCTCAGAATCAATAAAGATACCAACCAGATATGTTTTAAGTTTAAATAAAACTTTGAATTCAATGTTTTGTATTAATATCACGTTTACTTCTTTATTCACACTCACACAACTGTAGAGTCTGTTCTTACAGCCTAAGTTACCTTTATGATGTTTAATAAACCACGTTCAACCTTAAACTGTCTCATTTGTTCTGTTGTTGTAAATTTCTAACTTCAAGTTAAATAAATAAATAAAAACAGTCTGTGTAATTTGTTCAATATTGTGACAGTTAAAATAAGTTTCGACCAAAAGATTTAAAAAATAAAACTAAACTTTAGAAAAAAGACAAACATGAGAAAGGAGGTGGCAGCACGTCCACATCTGCCCTGTATTGAAATTTCATTGGTAAATATAAAACATTTGTGTTTCAAACTAAATAAAAAGCATCAGCATCTGGTTTGTGACTGTTTTATCTAAATTAAAGTTGCAGTTAAAGAAGAATTCAAATATAAAAAGTCTTATTTTGGGGAAGTAGAGTCTCCTTATCTTTCTACAGTATCGCTGAGTCTGAGTTTTTTTGTGAAACCACTAAACTGTGAATGTTGAAGAGATGGGGAAGAAAGGAGGAGCTGTTGACCTCAAGTGTTGGTTTGATAGATCCTGTAAAGATCCTCAGAAATGTATTTGTGAGAAATCAGCTGAAACTGGACGAGTCACACGAGTCTGAAATCCAGTTCAACTTGAGTCAGAATGTGGAGCAAAGATACTGTTGGTAAAACTGAAAATATTAAAGGGCAAAAACTCCACAGACATGTTTTAATTCTCAGTTTTAAGTATGGCATGTTGGGAAAATTTAGGCTACTTCTTATTCTTTATTTTAAAATTACAAATAACATGGACACGATGAAGAGTCTGTTCTCAGTGTTTGTTACCTGGATGCTTCAAGTTTCCACAACACATTTCTGTTTTTTTTAATGAACCATAATTTGTTCTAAACTAGTGTCAAATATTTTACTTACGTCATTTTTCACATTAAAATTATTAAATAACAATAAAAAACGAATTTAACTTTAAAATGTAATTTATTAATTGAGGAATTTTTGTCATGTAACAAATGACTGATGCTGAGAACAAACACTGAATTAACCAGTTTGTAATTGATTAATAAATGTGAGCTACAACAGCCTGGTTTTTCTTTATATTGGGTAATAAATTCTGTTTAAACTGTCTCATTTGTTGTTTTCTCAATTTACAACTTCAAGACATTAAAAACTGAGTTTCTGAAACATGTTTGGATACCAATGATCCTTAATAAACACAACTGGTGTAGTTTATTAGATCTAACTTAACTACTTCAATTATCATGTTGTTAAAATAAATGTTCTATATAACAACACTTAAATACAGTAAATGAATAGACTGTGATGCAGGATGTGAAAAGTTTCCATGGATTTTTTTCCTGCTGTAGAAACAAACAACACACAAAACTACAAATAGATATTAAAAAAAACAAGAAAACTAAATTCTACAAGGACACTTAGGAACTTAATATATTTCAAACATTTATCCAAAGTGTATAAAATTCATAACTGAAAGAGTCAAAACAATTATAAATGACCAGAAGGTGACGTTTTTTATACTTAAAATCTGATTTTAACAACTAGAGTCTTCTCTAAATCTTGATTCTGACAGAAGTTTCTTTTTCCACTGAAAACTATAAAGTCTAAGAGACTGATGGTCACTTGGTGGTAAAATGACAGATGACTCTACAATGTTGTTATTTTAAAAGTCCTGAAAACAGGAAAGAAACATTAAATATGAGTTCCAAATATCACACATATGTCATGATTTCGGCCTGGCATCAGGCCAAGCTGAGGATTTCCCTCACTGCTCCACTTCACTCTCCCTCTGGACTCCGCCCACCAGCCAGTTCTCTCCCTCTGCTCTTGCCAATCAGCGGCATATTGGACTCACCTGTGTTCCCCTCACTCTACATAAGCTCTCCTCAGACTTTCCTCCCCTGTCAGATCGTCGTCATTCCCCCCTCTTGGTTCCAGCGTCGTTTTCCCCAACCTGTCTCCAGCCTGTGTTCCTGCCTGTTGCTTTCCCTGACTGTTGCCCAACCTTGCTCCTGCTCACTCCTCCTCAGCCCTGTCTTGCTTCCCCCCCCCTGGACTCTGGATTTTGTGCTTTCCCCCCTGGATTCCCTGGACTTTGTTCCCCCTCTGAACTCTGGACTGTGTTACCTGTTTTTTCCCCGTGAGTGTTTTCCTGCCCTTGTGCAGTGGTTTTTGTTTCATCCTTTGCTCCCTAAGTTGTTACTTTGTTCTCGTGTTTCTGCATGTTTTTGTAGTGTCGGTGACACCCGCCTTAGTTTCCCTGGTTTTTGTAGTGTTGTTTAATAAATCCTGTTTAAGTTCATTCCTGCCTCGTCCCAGCCCTTTATAACCGTGACAGAACGATCTGACCAGACTGCGGCCATGGATCCTTATGATCCTTTTTACGGCCACTCAAACCTCCCTCCCCGTCTTGATCATTACGGGCTTTTCCCTGAAGCACTGCAGGAGAACTATGCACACCCAGAGGATTATCGGGACTCACCTTTCTGGGGTACACGTCTGGTTATGGCCCCCAAACCAATCAGTTACCTGCAATCCAGATACCTGCGGCGGTTCCGCCAGAGGCGTCGGAATGCCACGGCCGCTCCAGTCAGCACGGCCTCAGTTCCTGCTCCAGTCTCAGTCACGGCCCCAGTTCCTGCTCCAGTCTCAGTCACGGCCCCAGTTCCTGCTCCAGTCTCAGTCACGGCCCCAGTTCCTGCTCCAGTCTCAGTCACGGCCCCAGTTCCTGCTCCAGTCTCAGTCACGGCCCCAGTTCCTGCTCCAGTCTCAGTCACGGCCCCAGTTCCTGCTCCAGTCTCAGTCACGGCCCCAGTTCCTGCTCCAGTCTCAGTCACGGCCCCAGTTCCTGCTCCAGTCTCAGTCACGGCCCCAGTTCCTGCTCCAGTCTCAGTCACGGCCCCAGTTCCTGCTCCAGTCTCAGTCACGGCCCCAGTTCCTGCTCCAGCTTCAGTTCCAGCCGCCGCAGCTGCTCCAGCTTCAGTTCCAGCCGCCGCAGCTGCTCCAGCTTCAGTTCCAGCCGCCGCAGCTGCTCCAGCTTCAGTTCCAGCCGCCGCAGCTGCTCCAGCTTCAGTTCCAGCCGCCGCAGCTGCTCCAGCTTCAGTTCCAGCCGCCGCAGCTGCTCCAGCTTCAGTTCCAGCCGCCGCAGCTGCTCCAGCTTCAGTTCCAGTCGTCACAGCTGCTCCAGTCACAGTTCCAGTCGTCACAGTTCCTGCCATCGCAACTGCCTCAGCTTCGGCTCCTGCTACAGCCCCTGTCCTCGCTCCTGTCCTCGCTCCTGTCCTCGCTCCTGTCCTCGCTCCTGTCCTCGCTCCTGTCCTCGCTCCTGTCCTCGCTCCTGTCCTCGCTCCTGTTCTTGATCCTGTTGCTGTCACCGCGGTCGCCGCTACCCTGGTTGCTGCAATCACCGCTGCTCTGGTCACCACAACAACTCCTGCCCTGTCTCCAGGCGGGTCGACGCAGAGGTCGTCGTCGCCGTCTCTCCTGTCTCCAGGCGGGTCGACGCGGAGGTCGTCGTCGCCGTCTCTCCTGTCTGTTTTGTCTCCCCAGCCTCTCCTGTCTCCAGGCGGGTCGACCCAGAAGCCGTTGTCGCCGTCTCTCCTGTCTCTGAGCGGGTCGACGCTGAGGTCGCTGTCATCGCCGCCTCTCCAGCCTGTCCCGTTCCTGCCGCCGGAGCATCCGCCCGGCGCTCCACAGCCGGCACTCCAGACGCCGGAGCATCCGCCCGGCGCTCCACAGCCGGCACTCCAGACGCCGGAGCATCCGCCCGGCGCTCCACAGCCGGCACTCCAGACGCCGGAGCATCCGCCCGGCGCTCCTCAGCCGGCACTCCAGACGCCGCCACCGGAGCATCAGCCCGGCGCTCCTCAGCCGGCACTCCGGGTCTCAGCTCCGCAGCCGGCCCTCCGGGTCTCAGCTCCGCAGCCGGCCCTCCGGGTCTCAGCTCCGCAGCCGGCCCTCCGGGTCTCAGCTCCGCAGCCGGCCCTCCGGGTCTCAGCTCCGCAGCCGGCCCTCCGGGTCTCAGCTCCGCAGCCGGCCCTCCGGGTCTCAGCTCCGCAGCCGGCACTCCGGGTCTCAGCTCCGCAGCCGGCACTCCGGGTCTCAGCTCCGCAGCCGGCACTCCGGGTCTCAGCTCCAGGCAGCCGGCTTCCGCTTCGCAGTCCGGAGGCACTCCTGGTCTGCTGGCCGCCTCCGGCACTCCGGGTCTCAGCTCCAGGCAGCCGGCTTCCGCTTCGCAGTCCGGAGGCACTCCTGGTCTGCTGGCCGGCTCTCCTGCCGCCTCCCGGCCGTCCGCCCGAGGCGCTCCGGGTCTGTTCGCCGGCTCTCCTGCCGCCTCCCGGCCGCCCGCCCGAGGC
The DNA here is from genome assembly GCF_900324465.2 of Anabas testudineus. Classification (NCBI taxonomy): domain Eukaryota; kingdom Metazoa; phylum Chordata; class Actinopteri; order Anabantiformes; family Anabantidae; genus Anabas; species Anabas testudineus. The sequence goes on from NC_046620.1 coordinate 4,985,513, forward strand.
GCTCCGGGTCTGATGGCCGGCTCTCCTGCCGCCTCCCGGTCGTCCGCCCGAGGCGCTCTGGTCCTGTTCGCCGCCTTTCCTGCCGCCTCCCGGCCGTCCGCCCGAGGCTGTGCCTTCTGGTTCGTCATCTCTCTGGTCTTGGTTGCCGTTTCCTGGGCGTCCGCCTGAGTCTCTCCTGGTCTGCTGCGCCCGGTCCCTCCTCCTGGCCTCCCTCCGCCCGCCCGGTCTGGTGTTTGCGGGCCCTCCTCCTGGCCTCCCTCCGCCCGCCCGGTCTGGTGTTTGCGGGCCCTCCTCCGGGCCCCCTCCTCCCGCCCGTCTTGGTCTGCTCGTCCTTCCTGGTTTCTCGTTGGGCCGTCTGGGATCCGGCCCTTGCCGGGGGGGTTCTGTCATGATTTCGGCCTGGCATCAGGCCAAGCTGAGGATTTCCCTCACTGCTCCACTTCACTCTCCCTCTGGACTCCGCCCACCAGCCAGTTCTCTCCCTCTGCTCTTGCCAATCAGCGGCATATTGGACTCACCTGTGTTCCCCTCACTCTACATAAGCTCTCCTCAGACTTTCCTCCCCTGTCAGATCGTCGTCATTCCCCCCTCTTGGTTCCAGCGTCGTTTTCCCCAACCTGTCTCCAGCCTGTGTTCCTGCCTGTTGCTTTCCCTGACTGTTGCCCAACCTTGCTCCTGCTCACTCCTCCTCAGCCCTGTCTTGCTTCCCCCCCCCTGGACTCTGGATTTTGTGCTTTCCCCCCTGGATTCCCTGGACTTTGTTCCCCCTCTGAACTCTGGACTGTGTTACCTGTTTTTTCCCCGTGAGTGTTTTCCTGCCCTTGTGCAGTGGTTTTTGTTTCATCCTTTGCTCCCTAAGTTGTTACTTTGTTCTCGTGTTTCTGCATGTTTTTGTAGTGTCGGTGACACCCGCCTTAGTTTCCCTGGTTTTTGTAGTGTTGTTTAATAAATCCTGTTTAAGTTCATTCCTGCCTCGTCCCAGCCCTTTAAGACTGTGACAACATAAGTAGAAAAGGCGCCGTCTGGTGAACACAGTTCATCATTTAATTTGTTAGCCGTAGTCATTTGGTGATTGGCCTTCCTCATTCATTTGTCCCTCGACTATGCAGCAGTTTAGATGCCAAGGCCACAAAAAACAGTTTTTCAGTGAGGCTATTTAGAAAAAAAAGTCTTCAATTTGCTAAGTATTGGACTCTGGATTAATGGATGGAGGTCATGTGGTCTGACGCATCCAGATTTACCCTGTTACAGAATGATGGGAGCATCAGGGTAAGATAAGAGGCAGGGGAAGTGATGCACCCATCATGACCAGTGTGTACAGTACAAGCCTGTGGCGGCAGTGCTATGATCTGGGGCTGCTGCAGTTGATCAGGTCTAGGTTCACCAACGTTATGTGTCCAAAGAATGAGGTCAGCTGACGACCTGAATATACTGAAGGACCAGATTATTACATCAGTGGATTTCTTCTTCTCTGATGACACAAGCATATTCTAAGATGACAATACCAGGAATCATCGGGCTCAAATTATAAAAGACTGGTTTCAGGAAGCAGGACACAGTTTTTTCACACATGGATACACCACAATAGAGTCCAGACCTTAATCCTATTGAGAATCATTAGGATGTGCTGGCGAAGACAGTGGTCTGACTCTCCCATCATCAAAACAAGATATTGGCGAAAAATGAATGCATCTCTGGACGAAAATAAATGTTGTGACATTTCAGAATCTTATTGAAACGATGCCACGATGACTGAATGATGTAATCAAAACGAAAGATTATGCAATGAAATACTAGAGTGTGTGGCTCTATTTTTGAACAGGCAGTGTATTAAACTTCCTGTTGTTGATCCAACACCTGAACTAATCAGATCTTAGATAAGATGAGAACCAGACATTTCCCATGATGCCCTGAGGTCTTACAGTCAACTGCAGCACGTGGCTCCATAATCTGAAGCCACATCGGTCTCGGATTGTTTGAAGTTAGCTTATATTTCATTTTAGTTTATATAAGAAAAAGTGAACCCAGTTTGTTCTGTAAAAACGACACTTCAGTAAAGAAGTTAAAGAACCACCACTTTTAGTAAATGACTTCCAGTTTTTCTGCAAGCAAAGCAAACAACACACAGAACTGCAAATAAAGAAAGAAATAAACACCTAACAGAACAAGAAAACAGAATTTTGGAGGAAACTTGGGAACTACTCAAATATAGTTTAATATAATTCAAACCTTTATCCAAAGGGAATAAACTCCATTGCTGTAAGAGTCAAAACTATCATTAAAGGAAACTAAGGGGGCATTTTCTAAACTTAAAATCTGAATTTAAATAAAACTTTGAATTTAATGTTTTTTATTAATATCACGTTTACTTCTTTATTCACACTCACACAACTGTAGAGTCTGTTCTTACAGCCTAAGTTACCTTTATGATGTTTAATAAACCACGTTCAACCTTAAACTGTCTCATTTGTTCTGTTTCTGTAAATTTCTAACTTCAAGTTAAATAAATAAATAAAAACTGTCTGTGTGATTTGTTCGATATTGTGACAGTTAAAATAAGTTTGGACCCAAAGATTTAAAAAATAAAAGTAAACTTTAAAATAAGAGACAAACATGAGAAAGGAGGTGGCAGCACGTCCACATCTGCTCTGTATTTGAATTTTATTGTTAAATATGAAACATTTGTGTTTCAAACTAAATAAAAAACATCAGCATCTGGTTTGTGACCGTATAATCTAAATTAAAGTTGCAGTTAAAGAAGAATTCAAATATCTGATCTCGGGGAAGTAGAGTCTCCTTATCTTTCTACAGTATCGCTGAGTCTGAGTTTTTTTGTTAAACCACTAAACTGTGAATGTTGAAGTGTCTGAAACTGTCGTTCACTCAGAGTTAGAGTGACAGACGTTGAAGCTGCACATCGAAAACAACAGTGGAGGAAAGTTAAAGGTGAGTTTTAAATAGGATTTGATGTTTCTCCATTTTCATCTGTACAAATAGTTTTGATTTTATTAGAATCTGTGAAATGTGTGAGAATAAATAAATGTTTTTGTTTCCTCATCGACTGACATCACTGAGCACGATGAGCCGCTCACAGAGCTACAGAGAAGGTAGGAGGAGGAGTGAACATCCACTCAATGTGGATTTGACAAATGTGATGGTTTGAAGTCGTCTGCTGGTCTAAATGTTTCCATAAATACAATAAAGGTTTGATAAACACTTTAATTAGACTGTCTAACCCCCAGATACAGTACTGTGTGTTTTAAATCAGACTTCTCCATCTGACGTACAGAACCAGCATCATGTCGTTCAAAGTGATAAATAATTTATAGAAAAGAGTGGGAGCTCAGTTTATTAAGAGATAAACATGAAGTATCTGAAGTATTTCTGGTCTGGTTATAATTCAGATCGACCTGTTTTAACATCGATAACACGAAAGATTTTAACTGTGTGAGATTAATCACAGGAAGGAAAGAAAGATGATAAACAACTGAATGAAGTGGTTTAAAGGAGGAAATGAACACGATGAAAACATGTTTGTTGAGTTAATGAAATGAGATGAATTTTTAAATCCAGTTTAATTCAATTATCTTTTATTTGTATTGTTGACAAATCACAACAGACGTCATCTCAAGACTCTTTACAGTGTTTAAGGTTTAAGACCTTACTAAATAGAACTGTACACAGAATTATATAGAAAACTCAACAACCTCTCCGTCTCCTCTAAATGTTCAACAGGTGAAGCTCCTGACAGAAGGTCAAAGGTCACAGCAGAGAGCGTGGCCCTGCTGGTTCTCAGTGCTCTGCTGGCAGCTGCTCTTATTGTTATTTACCGTCTCTGTGAGTTTCTACACTTTTATTCATGTTTTATCATCAAAACCTTCATCTAGTGGAGTTTATATTAAAAGTATCATCACTATGATTCATCCTTAACACAGACGTTTATCAGTGTTTATTATAAATAACTTTAATGCCGTCTTTCTTTTTTAATCAGCTTTTGAAAATTTCAACACCAAGATAACTCTGAAGGATGAAAATGAAGCTCTGAAGAAAAATCTCCAAACTCTGAAGGATGAAAATGAAGCTCTGAAGAAAAATCTCACAGGTTAAAAGTTTGAAACTGTCACAACAAAATCACAATAAAAGAGAAAGTTAAAGATAGTTTTGTTTGTTATTTTATTGCTAGATTTAAGTGCAGAGAAGGTTGTGGAAGAGTTTTCAGCAAGTTTTTGAAAGTTGAGAGTGATGAAGCTCAGTGTGCAGAGGTGAGGAGGTCGTTTCACCATCGAGGAACCACAGAAATGAAGAGTTTAAACTGGGATCATTTGAGACAATGGGACCACAAGACTTTGTTCACTTGCAGAGCACAGTGAGGGTTCTAGACCAGGATGAGGGAGTTCAGGTAGGTCGGTGCTGTTGAGTTGACTTTGAACACGATGCAGCAGCTACAGGAAGTCAGAGATCTGAAGATTTTAGTTACTGTTCAGAAAATAAAATCAGACAAACTTAATGAATCCTCTTTTATTAATAGAGAAACTCTGTGAAACTAAACCAGTAACCACGGTTAGTAGTTATGGATTTTTGTTTTCACTTCTGTGTCCTCTGATGCTAAAAAGACAGTGATAGATGACAGATACAGTCAGTGATTTATTTATTTTGTACAAGCTGATTTACTACAAAGTGATAACTGAGAGCTGTGAGACTGGAGGTTTTATCTTGAATCAATAAAAGAGAAACTTCATTTTCTCTGTATCAACTGCTCAGTTAAAACTAATAAACTTTAACTTCTTAACTGTAAATTTTCTGCTGTTTCCAAATTAAATAATCTTTTAAATAACTGTAATCTTTACTCTAATCTTCTTAAAGGTGACACATGTCCAAAGTGTGAAGAAGGCTGGGAGCTACATGGAGGAAAGTGTTATTATTTCTCCACCAGGGATTCATCCTGGTACCAGAGCAGAGATGATTGTAGACGTGGAGGAGGAGATCTGGTGAAGATAGACAGCAGAGAGGAGCAGGTAGAAAACACTGCAGCAGCTTCATGTTCTCACATCTGAACATTTTATCATCTCAGCACAGAAAAGTCTCACACAGTCAGTTTCATCAACTCTTCCTGTTCAGTCGTTCCTGGAGCTCAGACTGAGACAAAAGATGAATTTTGTTGACGACCATTTCTGGATCGGACTCACAGACTCAAAGGAAGAAGGCAAATGGTTGTGGGTGGACGACTCACCACTGAACACAAGGTTTGATTGTTGTGGAAAAATGTTTTGTCCAACATGAAGTCATGAATTTTACTGATGAAGTTTTTTCTGTTCAACATTTCTCAGTTTGGCTTTTTGGAGCGGCACCCAGCCGGATAACCATCCATATGTCCCTGAAGGAGAGGACTGTGTGATGATGGGAATGAAAAGAGGAGCTGATGACCTGAAGTGTTGGGTTGATGTATTCTGCAAAATATCTTTAAAAAGTATTTGTGAGAAATCAGCTGAAACTGGACGAGTCTGAAATCCAGTTCAACTTGAGTCAGAATGTGGAGCAAAGATACTGTTGGTAAAACTGATGGAAAATAGAATAAGAGCTCACAATCGATAAAGATACCAACCAGATATGTTTTAAGTTTAAAATAAACTTTGAATTCAATGTTTTGTATTAATATCACGTTTACTTCTTTATTCACACTCACACAACTGTAGAGTCTGTTCTTACAGCCTAAGTTACCTTTATGATGTTTAATACACCACGTTCAACCTTAAACTGTCTCATTTGTTCTGTTGTTGTAAATTTCTAACTTCAAGTTAAATAAATAAATAAAAACAGTCTGTGTGATTTGTTCGATATTGTGAAAGTTAAAATAAGTTTGGAACCAAAGATTTAAAAAATAAAACTAAACTTTAGAAAAAGAGACAAACATGAGAGAGGAGGTGGCAGCACGTCCACATCTGCTCTGTATTTAAATTTTATTGTCAAATATGAAACATTTGTGTTTTAAACTAAATGAAAAGCATCAGCATCTGGTTTGTGACTGTTTTATCTAAATTAAAGTTACAGTTAAAGAAGAATTCAAATATAAAAAGTCTTATTTTGGGAAAGTCGAGTCTCCTTATCTTTCTACAGTATCGCTGAGTCTGAGTTTTTTTGTTAAACCACTAAACTGTGAATGTTGAAGAGATGGGGAAGAAAGGAGGAGCTGTTGACCTCAAGTGTTGGTTTGATAGATTCTGTAAAGATCCTCAGAAAAGTATTTGTGAGAAATCAGCTGAAACTGGACGAGTCACACGAGTCTGAAATCCAGTTCAACTTGAGTCAGAATGTGGAGCAAAGATACTGTTGGTAAAACTGAAAATATTAAAGGGCAAAAACTCCACAGACATGTTTTAATTCTCAGTTTTAAGTATGGCATGTTGGCAAAATTTAGGCTACTTCTTATTCTTTATTTTAAAATTACAAATAACATGGACACGATGAAGAGTCTGTTCTCAGTGTTTGTTACCTGGATGCTTTAAGTTTCCACAACACATTTCTGTTTTTCTTAATGAACCATAATTTGTTCTAAACTAGTGTCAAATATTTTACTTACGTCATTTTTCACATTAAAATTATTAAATAACAATAAAAAACGAATTTAACTTTAAAATGTAATTTATTCATTGAGGAATTTTTGTCATGTAACAAATGACTGATGCTGAGAACAAACACTGAATTAACCAGTTTGTAATTGATTAATAAATGTGAGCTATTACAGCCTGGGTTTTCTTTATATTGGGTAATAAACTCTGTTTAAACTGTCTCATTTGTTGTTTTCTCAATTTACAACTTCAAGACATTAAAAACTGAGTTTCTGAAACATGTTGGATACCAATGATCCTTTATAAACACAACTGGTGTAGTTTATTAGATCTAACTTAACTACTTCAATTATCATGTTGTTAAAATAAATTTTCTATATAACAACACTTAAATACAGTAAATGAATAGACTGTGATGCAGGATGTGAAAAGTTTCCATGGATTTTTTCCTGCTGTAGAAACAAACAACACACAAAACTACAAATAGATATTTTAAAAAAACAAGAAAACTAAATTCTACAAGGACACTTAGGAACTTAATATATTTCAAACATTTATCCAAAGTGTATAAAATTCATAACTGAAAGAGTCAAAACAATTATAAATGACCAGAAGGTGACGTTTTTTATACTTAAAATCTGATTTTAACAACTAGAGTCTTCTCTAAATCTTGATTCTGACAGAAGTTTCTTTTTCCACTGAAAACTATAAAGTCTAAGAGACTGATGGTCACTTGGTGGTAAAATGACAGATGACTCTACAATGTTGTTATTTTAAAAGTCCTGAAAACAGGAAAGAAACATTAAATATGAGTTCCAAATATCACACATAAGTAGAAAAGGCGCCGTCTGGTGAACACAGTTCATCATTTAATTTGTTAGCCGTAGTCATTTGGTGATTGGCCTTCCTCATTCATTTGTCCCTCGACTATGCAGCAGTTTAGATGCCAAGGCCACAAAAAACAGTTTTTCAGTGAGGCTATTTAGAAAAAAAAGTCTTCAATTTGCTAAGTATTGGACTCTGGAGCAATGGATGGAGGTCATGTGGTCTGACGCATCCAGATTTACCCTGTTACAGAATGATGGGAGTATCAGGGTAAGAAGAGAGCCAGAGGAAGTGATGCACCATCATGACCAGTGTGTACAGTACAAGCCTGTGGGGGCAGTGCTATGATCTGGGGCTGCTGCAGTTGATCAGGTCTAGGTTCACCAACGTTATGTGTCCAAAGAATGAGGTCAGCTGACGACCTGAATATACTGAATGACCAGGTTATTACATCAGTGGATTTCTTCTTCTCTGATGACACAAGCATATTCTAAGATGACAATACCAGGAATCATCGGGCTCAAATTATAAAAGAATGGTTTCAGGAAGCAGGACACAGTTTTTTCACACATGGATAGACCACAATAGAGTCCAGACCTTAATCCTATTGAGAATCATTAGGATGTGCTGGCGAAGACAGTGGTCCGACTCTCCCATCATCAAAACAAGATATTGGCGAAAAATGAATGCATCTCTGGACGAAAATAAATGTTGTGACATTTCAGAATCTTATTGAAACGATGCCACGATGACTGTGTGCTGTAATCAAAACTAAAGATTATGCAATGAAATACTAGAGTGTGTGGCTCTATTTTTGAACAGGCAGTGTATTAAACTTCCTGTTGTTGATCCAACACCTGAACTAATCAGATCTTAGATAAGATGAGAACCAGACATTTCCCATGATGCCCTGAGGTCTTACAGTCAACTGCAGCACGTGGCTCCATAATCTGCAGCCACATCGGTCTCGGATTGTTTGAAGTTAGTTTATATTTCATTTTAGTTTATATAAGAAAAAGTGAACCCAGTTTGTTCTGTAAAAACGACACTTCAGGAAAGAAGTTAAAGAACCACCACTTTTAGTAAATTACTTCCAGTTTTCCCACAAGCAAAGCAAACAAGACACAGAACTGCAAATAAATAAAGAAATAAACACCTAACAGAACAAGAAAACTGAATTTTGGAGGAAACTTGGGAACTTCTCAAATATAGTTTAATATAATTCAAACCTTTATCCAAAGGGAATAAACTCCATTGCTGTAAGAGTCAAAACTATCATTAAAGGAAACTAAGAGGGCATTTTCTAAACTTAAAATCTGAATTTAAATAAAACTTTGAATTCAATGTTTTGTATTAATATCACGTTTACTTCTTTATTCACACTCACACAACTGTAGAGTCTGTTCTTACAGCCTAAGTTACCTTTATGATGTTTAATAAATCACGTTCAACCTTAAACTGTCTCATTTGTTCTGTTTTTGTAAATTTCTAACTTCAAGTTCCCTAAAAAACCTCTGGATACATCTGATTCTAAATAAAAACAGTCTCTGTGATTTGTTCAATATTGTGACAGTTAAAATAAGTTTGGACCCAAAGATTTAAAAAATAAAATTAATTTTTAGAAAAACATGAGAAAGGAGGTGGCAGCACGTCCACATCTGCTCTGTATTGAAATTTCATTGTTAAATATGAAACATTTGTGTTTAAAGCTAAATAAAAAACATCAGCATCTGGTTTGTGACCGTTTTATCTAAATTAAAGTTGCAGTTAAAGAAGAATTCAAATATCTGATCTCGGGGATATAGAGTCTCCTTATCTTTCTACAGTATCGCTGAGTCTGAGTTTTTTCGTTAAACCACTAAACTGTGAATGTTGAAGTGTCTGAAACTGTCGTTCACTCAGAGTTAGAGTGACAGACGTTGAAGCTGCACATCGAAAACAACAGTGGAGGAAAGTTAAAGGTGAGTTTTAAATAGGATTTGATGTTTCTCCATTTTCATCTGTACAAATTGTTTTTATTTTATTTGAATCTGTGAAATGTGTGAGAATAAATAAATGTTTTTGTTTCCTCATCGACTGACATCACTGAGCACGATGAGCCGCTCACAGAGCTACAGAGAAGGTAGGAGGAGAAATGAACATCCACTCAATGTGGATTTGACAAATGTGATGGTTTGAAGTCGTCTGCTGGTTTAAATGTTTCCATAAATACAATAAAGGTTTGATAAACACTTTAATTAGACTGTCTAACCCCCAGATACAGTACTGTGTGTTTTAAATCAGACTTCTCCATCTGACGTACAGAACCAGCATCATGTCGTTCAAAGTGATAAATAATTTATAGAAAAGAGTGGGAGCTCAGTTTATTCAGAGATAAACACGAAGTATCTGAAGTATTTCTGGTCTGGTTATAATTCAGATCGACCTGTTTTACCATCGATAACACAAAAAGTTTTAACTGCAGGAGATTAATTACAGGAAGGAAAGAAAGATGATAAACAACTGAGTGAAGTGGAAGGAAATGAACACGATGAAAATGTGACAAATCTGCAAAAAGACTTTCTGTGTTTGAAACATATTAAAGACAATAAGTAAACTATCTCATTACTGTCTAGTAAAAACATGCACAGTGTGTTGTTTTAATTCATGGTTTGTGTTAATAACTATTTTTAAATCCAGTTTAATTCAATTATATTTTATTTATATAGTGACAAAATAAGACAGACGTCATCTCAAGACTCTTTACAGTGTTCAAGGTTTAAGACCTTACTAAATAGAACTGTACACAGAATTATATAGAAAACACAACAACCTCTCCGTCTCCTCTAAATGTTCAACAGGTGAAGCTCCTGACAGAAGGTCAAAGGTCACAGCAGAGAGAGTGGCCCTGCTGGTTCTCAGTTCTCTGCTGGCAGCTGCTCTTATTGTTATTTACCGTCTCTGTGAGTTTCTACACTTTTATTCATGTTTTATCATCAAAACCTTCATCTAGTGGAGTTTATATTAAAAGTATCATCACTATGATTCATCCTTAACACAGACGTTTATCAGTGTTTATTATAAATAACTTTAATGCCGTCTTTCTTTTTTAATCAGCTTTTGAAAATTTCAACACCAAGATAACTCTGAAGGATGAAAATGAAGCTCTGAAGAAAAATCTCCAAACTCTGAAGGATGAAAATGAAGCTCTGAAGAAAAATCTCACAGGTTAAAAGTTTGAAACTGTCACAACAAAATCACAATAAAAGAGAAAGTTAAAGATAGTTTTGTTTGTTATTTTATTGCTAGATTTAAGTGCAGAGAAGGTTGTGGAAGAGTTTTCAGCAAGTTTTTGAAAGTTGAGAGTGATGAAGCTCAGTGTGCAGAGGTGAGGAGGTCGTTTCACCATCGAGGAACCACAGAAATGAAGAGTTTAAACTGGGATCATTTGAGACAATGGGACCACAAGACTTTGTTCACTTGCAGAGCACAGTGAGGGTTCTAGACCAGGATGAGGGAGTTCAGGTAGGTCGGTGCTGTTGAGTTGACTTTGAACACGATGCAGCAGCTACAGGAAGTCAGAGATCTGAAGATTTTAGTTACTGTTCAGAAAATAAAATCAGACAAACTTAATGAATCCTCTTTTATTAATAGAGAAACTCTGTGAAACTAAACCAGTAACCACGGTTAGTAGTTATGGATTTTTGTTTTCACTTCTGTGTCCTCTGATGCTAAAAAGACAGTGATAGATGACAGATACAGTCAGTGATTTATTTATTTTGTACAAGCTGATTTACTACAAAGTGATAACTGAGAGCTGTGAGACTGGAGGTTTTATCTTGAATCAATAAAAGAGAAACTTCATTTTCTCTGTATCAACTGCTCAGTTAAAACTAATAAACTTTAACTTCTTAACTGTAAATTTTCTGCTGTTTCCAAATTAAATAATCTTTTAAATAACTGTAATCTTTACTCTAATCTTCTTAAAGGTGACACATGTCCAAAGTGTGAAGAAGGCTGGGAGCTACATGGAGGAAAGTGTTATTATTTCTCCACCAGGGATTCATCCTGGTACCAGAGCAGAGATGATTGTAGACGTGGAGGAGGAGATCTGGTGAAGATAGACAGCAGAGAGGAGCAGGTAGAAAACACTGCAGCAGCTTCATGTTCTCACATCTGAACATTTTATCATCTCAGCACAGAAAAGTCTCACACAGTCAGTTTCATCAACTCTTCCTGTTCAGTCGTTCCTGGAGCTCAGACTGAGACAAAAGATGAATTTTGTTGACGACCATTTCTGGATCGGACTCACAGACTCAAAGGAAGAAGGCAAATGGTTGTGGGTGGACGACTCACCACTGAACACAAGGTTTGATTGTTGTGGAAAAATGTTTTGTCCAACATGAAGTCATGAATTTTACTGATGAAGTTTTTTCTGTTCAACATTTCTCAGTTTGGCTTTTTGGAGCGGCACCCAGCCGGATAACCATCCATATGTCCCTGAAGGAGAGGACTGTGTGATGATGGGAATGAAAAGAGGAGCTGATGACCTGAAGTGTTGGGTTGATGTATTCTGCAAAATATCTTTAAAAAGTATTTGTGAGAAATCAGCTGAAACTGGACGAGTCTGAAATCCAGTTCAACTTGAGTCAGAATGTGGAGCAAAGATACTGTTGGTAAAACTGATGGAAAATAGAATAAGAGCTCACAATCGATAAAGATACCAACCAGATATGTTTTAAGTTTAAAATAAACTTTGAATTCAATGTTTTGTATTAATATCACGTTTACTTCTTTATTCACACTCACACAACTGTAGAGTCTGTTCTTACAGCCTAAGTTACCTTTATGATGTTTAATACACCACGTTCAACCTTAAACTGTCTCATTTGTTCTGTTGTTGTAAATTTCTAACTTCAAGTTAAATAAATAAATAAAAACAGTCTGTGTGATTTGTTCGATATTGTGAAAGTTAAAATAAGTTTGGAACCAAAGATTTAAAAAATAAAACTAAACTTTAGAAAAAGAGACAAACATGAGAGAGGAGGTGGCAGCACGTCCACATCTGCTCTGTATTTAAATTTTATTGTCAAATATGAAACATTTGTGTTTTAAACTAAATGAAAAGCATCAGCATCTGGTTTGTGACTGTTTTATCTAAATTAAAGTTACAGTTAAAGAAGAATTCAAATATAAAAAGTCTTATTTTGGGAAAGTCGAGTCTCCTTATCTTTCTACAGTATCGCTGAGTCTGAGTTTTTTTGTTAAACCACTAAACTGTGAATGTTGAAGAGATGGGGAAGAAAGGAGGAGCTGTTGACCTCAAGTGTTGGTTTGATAGATTCTGTAAAGATCCTCAGAAAAGTATTTGTGAGAAATCAGCTGAAACTGGACGAGTCACACGAGTCTGAAATCCAGTTCAACTTGAGTCAGAATGTGGAGCAAAGATACTGTGGTAAAACTGAAAATATTAAAGGGCAAAAACTCCACAGACATGTTTTAATTCTCAGTTTTAAGTATGGCATGTTGGCAAAATTTAGGCTACTTCTTATTCTTTATTTTAAAATTACAAATAACATGGACACGATGAAGAGTCTGTTCTCAGTGTTTGTTACCTGGATGCTTTAAGTTTCCACAACACATTTCTGTTTTTCTTAATGAACCATAATTTGTTCTAAACTAGTGTCAAATATTTTACTTACGTCATTTTTCACATTAAAATTATTAAATAACAATAAAAAACGAATTTAACTTTAAAATGTAATTTATTCATTGAGGAATTTTTGTCATGTAACAAATGACTGATGCTGAGAACAAACACTGAATTAACCAGTTTGTAATTGATTAATAAATGTGAGCTATTACAGCCTGGGTTTTCTTTATATTGGGTAATAAACTCTGTTTAAACTGTCTCATTTGTTGTTTTCTCAATTTACAACTTCAAGACATTAAAAACTGAGTTTCTGAAACATGTTTGGATACCAATGATCCTTTATAAACACAACTGGTGTAGTTTATTAGATCTAACTTAACTACTTCAATTATCATGTTGTTAAAATAAATTTTCTATATAACAACACTTAAATACAGTAAATGAATAGACTGTGATGCAGGATGTGAAAAGTTTCCATGGATTTTTTCCTGCTGTAGAAACAAACAACACACAAAACTACAAATAGATATTTTAAAAAACAAGAAAACTAAATTCTACAAGGACACTTAGGAACTTAATATATTTCAAACATTTATCCAAAGTGTATAAAATTCATAACTGAAAGAGTCAAAACAATTATAAATGACCAGAAGGTGACGTTTTTTATACTTAAAATCTGATTTTAACAACTAGAGTCTTCTCTAAATCTTGATTCTGACAGAAGTTTCTTTTTCCACTGAAAACTATAAAGTCTAAGAGACTGATGGTCACTTGGTGGTAAAATGACAGATGACTCTACAATGTTGTTATTTTAAAAGTCCTGAAAACAGGAAAGAAACATTAAATATGAGTTCCAAATATCACACATAAGTAGAAAAGGCGCCGTCTGGTGAACACAGTTCATCATTTAATTTGTTAGCCGTAGTCATTTGGTGATTGGCCTTCCTCATTCATTTGTCCCTCGACTATGCAGCAGTTTAGATGCCAAGGCCACAAAAAACAGTTTTTCAGTGAGGCTATTTAGAAAAAAAAGTCTTCAATTTGCTAAGTATTGGACTCTGGAGCAATGGATGGAGATCATGTGGTCTGAAGAGTCCAGATTTACCTTGTTCCAGAATGATGGGAGTATCAGGGTAAGAAGAGAGCCAGGGGAAGTGATGCACCCATCATGACCAGTGTGTACAGTACAAGCCTGTGGGGGCAGTGCTATGATCTGGGGCTGCTGCAGTTGATCAGGTCTAGGTTCACCAACGTTATGTGTCCAAAGAATGAGGTCAGCTGACGACCTGAATATACTGAATGACCAGGTTATTACATCAGTGGATTTCTTCTTCTCTGATGACACAAGCATATTCTAAGATGACAATACCAGGAATCATCGGGCTCAAATTATAAAAGAATGGTTTCAGGAAGCAGGACACAGTTTTTTCACACATGGATAGACCACAATAGAGTCCAGACCTTAATCCTATTGAGAATCATTAGGATGTGCTGGCGAAGACAGTGGTCCGACTCTCCCATCATCAAAACAAGATATTGGCGAAAAATGAATGCAGCTCTGGACGAAAATAAATGTTGTGACATTTCAGAATCTTATTGAAACGATGCCACGATGACTGTGTGCTGTAATCAAAACTAAAGATTATGCAATGAAATACTAGAGTGTGTGGCTCTATTTTTGAACAGGCAGTGTATTAAACTTCCTGTTGTTGATCCAACACCTGAACTAATCAGATCTTAGATAAGATGAGAACCAGACATTTCCCATGATGCCCTGAGGTCTTACAGTCAACTGCAGCACGTGGCTCCATAATCTGCAGCCACATCGGTCTCGGATTGTTTGAAGTTAGTTTATATTTCATTTTAGTTTATATAAGAAAAAGTGAACCCAGTTTGTTCTGTAAAAACGACACTTCAGTAAAGAAGTTAAAGAACCACCACTTTTAGTAAATGACTTCCAGTTTTTCTGCAAGCAAAGCAAACAACACACAGAACTGCAAATAAAGAAAGAAATAAACACCTAACAGAACAAGAAAACAGAATTTTGGAGGAAACTTGGGAACTACTCAAATATAGTTTAATATAATTCAAACCCTTATCCAAAGGAAATAAACTTCATTGCTGTAAGAGTCAAAACTATCATTAAAGGAAACTAAGGGGGCATTTTCTAAACTTAAAATCTGAATTTAAATAAAACTTTGAATTTAATGTTTTTTATTAATATCATGTTTACTTCTTTATTCACACTCACACAACTGTAGAGTCTGTTCTTACAGCCTAAGTTACCTTTATGATGTTTAATAAACCACGTTCAACCTTAAACTGTCTCATTTGTTCTGTTTCTGTAAATTTCTAACTTCAAGTTAAATAAATAAATAAAAACAGTCTGTGTGATTTGTTCGATATTGTGACAGTTAAAATAAGTTTGGACCCAAAGATTTAAAAAATAAAAGTAAACTTTAAAATAAGAGACAAACATGAGAAAGGAGGTGGCAGCACGTCCACATCTGCTCTGTATTTAAATTTTATTGTTAAATATGAAACATTTGTGTTTCAAACTAAATAAAAAACATCAGCATCTGGTTTGTGACCGTATAATCTAAATTAAAGTTGCAGTTAAAGAAGAATTCAAATATCTGATCTCGGGGATATAGAGTCTCCTTATCTTTCTACAGTATCGCTGAGTCTGAGTTTTTTTGTTAAACCACTAAACTGTGAATGTTGAAGTGTCTGAAACTGTCGTTCACTCAGAGTTAGAGTGACAGACGTTGAAGCTGCACATCGAAAACAACAGTGGAGGAAAGTTAAAGGTGAGTTTTAAATAGGATTTGATGTTTCTCCATTTTCATCTGTACAAATAGTTTTTATTTTATTAGAATCTGTGAAATGTGTGAGAATAAATAAATGTTTTTGTTTCCTCATCGACTGACATCACTGAGCACGATGAGCCGCTCACAGAGCTACAGAGAAGGTAGGAGGAGAAATGAACATCCACTCAATGTGGATTTGACAAATGTGATGGTTTGAAGTCGTCTGCTGGACTAAATGTTTCCATAAATACAATAAAGGTTTGATAAACACTTTAATTAGACTGTCTAACCCCCAGATACAGTACTGTGTGTTTTAAATCAGACTTCTCCATCTGACGTACAGAACCAGCATCATGTCGTTCAAAGTGATAAATAATTTATAGAAAAGAGTGGGAGCTCAGTTTATTAAGAGATAAACATGAAGTATCTGAAGTATTTCTGGTCTGGTTATAATTCAGATCGACCAGTTTTACCATCGATAACACGAAATGTTTTAACTGTGTGAGATTAATCACAGGAAGGAAAGAAAGATGATAAACAACTGAATGAAGTGGTTTAAAGGAGGAAATGAACACGATGAAAACGTGTTTGTTGAGTTAATGAAATGAGATGAATTTTTAAATCCAGTTTAATTCAATTATATTTTATTTGTATTGTTGACAAATCACAACAGACGTCATCTCAAGACTCTTCACAGAGTTCAAGGTTTAAGACCTTACTAAATAGAACTGTACACAGAATTATATAGAAAACTCAACAACCTCTCCGTCTCCTCTAAATGTTCAACAGGTGAAGCTCCTGACAGAAGGTCAAAGGTCACAGCAGAGAGAGTGGCCCTGCTGGTTCTCAGTGCTCTGCTGGCAGCTGCTCTTATTGTTATTTACCGTCTCTGTGAGTTTCTACACTTTTATTCATGTTTTATCATCAAAACCTTCATCTAGTGGAGTTTATATTAAAAGTATCATCACTATGATTCATCTTTAACACAGACGTTTATCAGTGTTTATTATCAATAACTTTAATGACGTCTTTCTTTTTTAATCAGCTTTTGAATATTTCAACACCAAGAAAACTCTGAAGGATGAAAATGAAGCTCTGAGGAAAAATCTCACAGGTTAAAAGTTTGAAACTGTCCAGAGGTTCAGTTTTTAAGTCTCACAGTCACCAGGTCACTTTAACATGAGACACATTTTTTATTGTAACCCTCTACAGTCATTTATTTTCCAACAATCTCTCTTTATTTTTTCTGATCAGCTCATTTGATTGAAGTGTTAAAGATTTTTGTCACATTTGTGTATTTTTCAGTATCAATAACTTTAATGTCATTTCAGACGATCTCCAAACTCTGAAGGATGAAAATGAAGCTCTGAAGAAAAATCTCTCAGGTTTGAAACTGTCACAATAAAATCTTCTTTATTCTTTTTCTCTTTCATAAAAGACAAAGTGCAAGATAGTTTTGTTTTGGGATTTTATTGCTAGATTTAAGTGCAGAGAAGGTTGTGGAAGAGTTTTCAGCAAGTATTTGAAAGTTGAGAGTGATGCAGCTCAGTGTGCAGAGGTGAGGAGGTCGTTTCACCATCGAGGAACCACAGAAATGAAGAGTTTAAACTGGGATCATTTGAGATAATGGGACCACAAGACGTTGTTGAGGGTTGTAGACCAGGATGAGGGAGTTCAGGTAGGTCGGTGCTGTTGAGTTGACTTTGAACAAGATGCAGCAGCTACAGGAAGTTGGAGATCTGAAGATTTTAGTTACTGTTCAGAAAATAAAATCAGACAAACTTAATGAATCCTCTTTTATTAACAGAGAAACTCTGTGAAACTAAACCAGTAACCACGGTTAGTAGTTATGGATTTTTGTTTTCACTTCTGTGTCCTCTGATGCTAAAAAGACAGTGATAGATGACAGATACAGTCAGTGATTTATTTATTTTGTACAAGCTGATTTACTACAGAGTGATAACTGAGAGCTGTGAGACTGGAGGTTTTATCTTGAATCAATAAAAGAGAAACTTCATTTTCTCTGTATCAACTGCTCAGTTAAAACTAATAAACTTTAACTTCTTAAGTGTAAATTTTCTGCTAAAAAATCTTTTAGATAACTGTAATCTTTACTCTAATCTTCTTAAAGTTCACACATGTCCAAAGTGTGAAGAAGGCTGCGAGCTACATGGAGGAAAGTGTTATTATTTCTCCACCAGGGAATCAACCTGGAACCAGAGCAGAGATTATTGTAGAAGTAAAGGAGGAGATCTGGTGAAGATAGACAGCAGAGAGGAGCAGGTAGAAAACACTGCAGCAGCTTCATGTTCTCACATCTGAACATTTTATCATCTCAGCACAGAAAAGTCTCACACAGTCAATTTCATCAACTCTTCCTGTTCAGTCGTTCCTGGTGCGCAGACTGAGAGAAAAGATGAACGATGATTATGACACGTTCTGGATCGGACTCACAGACTCACAGGAAGAAGACAAATGGTTGTGGGTGGACGACTCACCACTGAACACAAGGTTTGATTCTTATGGAAAAATGTTTTGTCCAACATGAAGTCATCAATTTTACTGATGAAGTTTTTTCTGTTCAACATTTCTTAGTTTTTTGTTTTGGAACGACACCGAGCCGAGCAACGGGCAAGGAAGGAATGGTGAAGTCCGTGAAGGAGACGACTGTGTGGTGATGGGAAAGAAATCAGGAGTTGATGACCTGAAGTGTTGGTTTGATGTATCCTGCAAAATAGTTTTTTCAAAAAGTATTTGTGAGAAATCAGCTGAAACTGGACGAGTCACACGAGTCTGAAATCCAGTTCAACTTGAGTCAGAATGTGGAGCAAAGATACTGTTGGTAAAACTGATGGAAAATAGAATAAGAGCTCACAATCAATATGTTTTAAATTTAAATAAAACTTTGAATTCAATGTTTTGTATTAATATCACGTTTACTTCTTTATTCACACTCACACAACTGTAGAGTCTGTTCTTACAGCCTAAGTTACCTTTATGATGTTTAATAAACCACGTTCAACTGTAAACTGTCTCATTTGTTCTGTTTTTGTAAATTTCTAACTTCAAGTTCCCTGAAAAACCTCTGGATACATCTGTTCCTGAATAAAAACTGTCTGTGTGATTTTTTCGATATTGTGAAAGTTAAAATAAGTTTGGACCCAAAGATTTAAAAAATAAAACTAAACTTTAGAAAAAGAGACAAACATGAGAGAGGAGGTGGCAGCACGTCCACATCTGCTCTGTATTGAAATTTTATTGTCAAATATGAAACATTTGTGTTTTAAACTAAATGAAAAGCATCAGCACGACTGTTTTATCTAAATTAAAGTTGCAGTTAAAGAAGATTTTAAATATAAAAAGTCTGATCTTGGGGAAGTCGAGTCTCCTTATCTTTCTACAGTATCGCTGAGTCTGAGTTTTTTTGTGAAACCACTAAACTGTGAATGTTGAAGAGATGGGGAAGAAAGGAGGAGCTGTTGACCTCAAGTGTTGGTTTGATAGATCCTGTAAAGATCCTCAGAAAAGTATTTGTGAGAAATCAGCTGAAACTGGACGAGTCACACGAGTCTGAAATCCAGTTCAACTTGAGTCAGAATGTGGAGCAAAGATACTGTTGGTAAAACTGAAAATATTAAAGGGCAAAAACTCCACAGACATGTTTTAATTCTCAGTTTTAAGTATGGCATGTTAGCAAAATTTAGGCTACTTCTTATTCTTTATTTTAAAATTACAAATAACATGGACACGATGAAGAGTCTGTTCTCAGTGTTTGTTACCTGGATGCTTCAAGTTTCCACAACACATTTCTGTTTTTCTTAATGAACCATAATTTGTTCTGAACAAGTGTCAAATATTTTACTTACTTCATTCTTCACATTAAAATTATTAAATAACAATAAAAAACGAATTTAACTTTAAAATGTAATTTATTAATTGAGGAATTTTTGTCATGTAACAAATGACTGATGCTGAGAACAAACACTGAATTAACTCATTTGTTATTGATTAATAAATGTGTGCTATAACAGCCTGGGTTATCTTCATATTGGTTAATAAACTCGGTTTAAACTGTCTCATTTGTTGTTTTGTCAATTTACAACTTCAAGACGTTAAAAACGGAGTTTCTGAAAAATGTTTGGATACCAATGATCCTTAATAAACACAACTGGTGTAGTTTATTAGATCTAACTTAACTACTTTAATTATCATGTTGTTAAAATAAATTTTCTATAAAACAACACTTAAATACTGTGAATAAATAGACTGTGATGCAGGATGTGAAAAGTTTCCATGGATTTTTTCCTGCTGTAGAAACAAACTACAAATAGATATTTAAAAAACAAACATCTAATAGATTTAAAAAAAAAAAAAAAAGAAAACTAAATTCTACAAGGACACTTAGGAACTTAATATAATTCAAACATTTATCCAAAGTGGATAAAATTCATAACTGAAAGAGTCAAAACAATTATAAATGACCAGAAGGTGACGTTTTTTATACTTAAAATCTGATTTTAACAACTAGAGTCTTCTCTAAATCTTGATTCTGACAGAAGTTTCTTTTTCCACTGAAAACTATAAAGTCTAAGAGACTGATGGTCACTTGGTAAAATGACAGATGACTCTACAATGTTGTTAATTTAAAAGTCCTGAAAACAGGAAAGAAACATTAAATATGAGTTCCAAATATCACACATAAGTAGAAAAGGCGCCGTCTGGTGAACACAGTTCATCATTTAATTTGTTAGCTGTAGTCATTTGGTGATTGGCCTTCCTCATTCATTTGTCCTTCGCCTATGCAGCAGTTTACATGCCAAGGCCACAAAAAACTGTTTTTCAGTGAGGCTATTTAGAAAAAAAGTCTTCAATTTGCTAAGTATTGGACTCTGGAGCAATGGATGGAGATCATGTGGTCTGAAGAGTCCAGATTTACCTTGTTCCAGAATGATGGGAGTATCAGGGTAAGAAGAGAGCCAGGGGAAGTGATGCACCCATCATGACCAGTGTGTACAGTACAAGCCTGTGGGGGCAGTGCTATGATCTGGGGCTGCTGCAGTTGATCAGGTCTAGGTTCACCAACGTTATGTGTCCAAAGAATGAGGTCAGCTGACGACCTGAATATACTGAATGACCAGGTTATTACATCAGTGGATTTCTTCTTCTCTGATGACACAAGCATATTCTAAGATGACAATACCAGGAATCATCGGGCTCAAATTATAAAAGAATGGTTTCAGGAAGCAGGACACAGTTTTTTCACACATGGATAGACCACAATAGAGTCCAGACCTTAATCCTATTGAGAATCATTAGGATGTGCTGGCGAAGACAGTGGTCCGACTCTCCCATCATCAAAACAAGATATTGGCGAAAAATGAATGCATCTCTGGACGAAAATAAATGTTGTGACATTTCAGAATCTTATTGAAACGATGCCACGATGACTGTGTGCTGTAATCAAAACTAAAGATTATGCAATGAAATACTAGAGTGTGTGGCTCTATTTTTGAACAGGCAGTGTATTAAACTTCCTGTTGTTGATCCAACACCTGAACTAATCAGATCTTAGATAAGATGAGAACCAGACATTTCCCATGATGCCCTGAGGTCTTACAGTCAACTGCAGCACGTGGCTCCATAATCTGCAGCCACATCGGTCTCGGATTGTTTGAAGTTAGTTTATATTTCATTTTAGTTTATATAAGAAAAAGTGAACCCAGTTTGTTCTGTAAAAACGACACTTCAGTAAAGAAGTTAAAGAACCACCACTTTTAGTAAATGACTTCCAGTTTTTCTGCAAGCAAAGCAAACAACACACAGAACTGCAAATAAAGAAAGAAATAAACACCTAACAGAACAAGAAAACAGAATTTTGGAGGAAACTTGGGAACTACTCAAATATAGTTTAATATAATTCAAACCCTTATCCAAAGGAAATAAACTTCATTGCTGTAAGAGTCAAAACTATCATTAAAGGAAACTAAGGGGGCATTTTCTAAACTTAAAATCTGAATTTAAATAAAACTTTGAATTTAATGTTTTTTATTAATATCATGTTTACTTCTTTATTCACACTCACACAACTGTAGAGTCTGTTCTTACAGCCTAAGTTACCTTTATGATGTTTAATAAACCACGTTCAACCTTAAACTGTCTCATTTGTTCTGTTTCTGTAAATTTCTAACTTCAAGTTAAATAAATAAATAAAAACAGTCTGTGTGATTTGTTCGATATTGTGACAGTTAAAATAAGTTTGGACCCAAAGATTTAAAAAATAAAAGTAAACTTTAAAATAAGAGACAAACATGAGAAAGGAGGTGGCAGCACGTCCACATCTGCTCTGTATTTAAATTTTATTGTTAAATATGAAACATTTGTGTTTCAAACTAAATAAAAAACATCAGCATCTGGTTTGTGACCGTATAATCTAAATTAAAGTTGCAGTTAAAGAAGAATTCAAATATCTGATCTCGGGGATATAGAGTCTCCTTATCTTTCTACAGTATCGCTGAGTCTGAGTTTTTTTGTTAAACCACTAAACTGTGAATGTTGAAGTGTCTGAAACTGTCGTTCACTCAGAGTTAGAGTGACAGACGTTGAAGCTGCACATCGAAAACAACAGTGGAGGAAAGTTAAAGGTGAGTTTTACATAGGATTTGATGTTTCTCCATTTTCATCTGTACAAATAGTTTTTATTTTATTAGAATCTGTGAAATGTGTGAGAATAAATAAATGTTTTTGTTTCCTCATCGACTGACATCACTGAGCACGATGAGCCGCTCACAGAGCTACAGAGAAGGTAGGAGGAGAAATGAACATCCACTCAATGTGGATTTGACAAATGTGATGGTTTGAAGACGTCTGCTGGACTAAATGTTTCTATAAATACAATAAAGGTTTGATAAACACTTTAATTAGACTGTCTAACCCCCAGATACAGTACTGTGTGGTTTAAATCAGACTTCTCCATCTGACGTACAGAACCAGCATCATGTTGTTCAAAGTGATAAATAATTTATAGAAAAGAGTGGGAGCTCAGTTTATTCAGAGTTAAACATGAAGTATCTGAAGTATTTCTGGTCTGGTTATAATTTAGATCGACCTGTTTTACCATCGATAACACAAAAAGTTTTAACTGCAGGAGATTAATCACAGGAAGGAAAGAAAGATGATAAACAACTGAATGAAGTGGTTTAAAGAAGGAAATGAACACAATGAAAATGTGATAAATCTGCAAAAAGACTTTCTGTGTTTGAAACATATTAAAGACAATAAGTAAACTATCTCATTACTGTCTGGTAAAAACATGCACAGTGTGTTGTTTTAATTCATGGTTTGAGGTAATAACTATTTTTAAATCCAGTTTAATTCAATTATATTTTATTTATATAGTGACAAAATACAACAGACGTCATCTCAAGACTCTTCACAGTGTTCAAGGTTTAAGACCTTACTAAATAGAACTGTACACAGAATTATATAGAAATTACAACAACCTCTCCGTCTCCTCTAAATGTTCAACAGGTGAAGCTCCTGACAGAAGGTCAAAGGTCACAGAAGAGAGAGTGGCCCTGCTGGTTCTCAGTGCTCTGCTGGCAGCTGCTCTTATTGTTATTTACCGTCTCTGTGAGTTTCTACACTTTTATTCATGTTTTATCATCAAAACCTTCATCTAGTGGAGTTTATATTAAAAGTATCATCACTATGATTCATCTTTAACAAAGACGTTTATCAGTGTTTATTATCAATAACTTTAATGACGTCTTTCTTTTTTAATCAGCTTTTGAATATTTCAACACCAAGAAAACTCTGAAGGATGAAAATGAAGCTCTGAGGAAAAATCTCACAGGTTAAAAGTTTGAAACTGTCCAGAGGTTCAGTTTTTAAGTCTCACAGTCACCAGGTCACTTTAACATGAGACACATTTTTTATTGTAACCCTCTACAGTCAATTATTTTCCAACAATCTCTCTTTATTTTTTCTGATCAGCTCATTTGATTGAAGTGTTAAAGATTATTGTCACATTTGTGTTTTTTTCAGTATCAATAACTTTAATGTTGTTTCAGACAATCTCCAAACTCTGAAGGATGAAAATGAAGCTCTGAAGAAAAATCTCTCAGGTTTGAAACTGTCACAATAAAATCTTCTTTATTCTTTTTCTCTTTCATAAAAGACAAAGTGTAAGATAGTTTTGTTTTGGGATTTTATTGCTAGATTTAAGTGCAGAGAAGATTGTGGAAGAGTTTTCATCAAGTATTTGAAAGTTGAGAGTGATGCAGCTCATTGTGCAGAGGTGAGGAGGTCGTTTCACCATCGAGGAACCACAGAAATGAAGAGTTTAAACTGGGATCATTTGAGATAATGGGACCACAAGACGTTGTTCACTTGCAGAGCACAGTGAGGGTTCTAGACCAGGATGAGGGAGTTCAGGTAGGACGGTGCTGTTGAGTTGACTTTGAACACGATGCAGCAGCTACAGGAAGTCAGAGATCTGAAGATTTTAGTTACTGTTCAGAAAATAAAATCAGACAAACTTAATGAATCCTCTTTTATTAACAGAGAAACTCTGTGAAACTAAACCAGTAACCACGGTTAGTAGTTATGGATTTTTGTTTTCACTTCTGTGTCCTCTGATGCTAAAAAGACAGTGATAGATGACAGATACAGTCAGTGATTTATTTATTTTGTACAAGCTGATTTACTACAGAGTGATAACTGAGAGCTGGGAGACTGGAGGTTTTATCTTGACTCAATGAAAGAGAAACTTCATTTTCTCTGTATCAACTGCTCAGTTAAAACTAATAAACTTTAACTTCTTAAGTGTAAATTTTCTGCTGTTTCCAAATTAAATATTCTTTTAGATAACTGTAATCTTTACTCTAATCTTCTTAAAGTTCACACATGTCCAAAGTGTGAAGAAGGCTGGGAGCTACATGGAGGAAAGTGTTATTATTTCTCCACCAGGGAATCAACCTGGAACCAGAGCAGAGATGATTGTAGACGTGGAGGAGGAGATCTGGTGAAGATAGACAGCAGAGAGGAGCAGGTAGAAAACACTGCAGCAGCTTCATGTTCTCACATCTGAACATTTTATCATCTCAGCACAGAAAAGTCTCACACAGTCAATTTCATCAACTCTTCTTGTTCAGTCGTTCCTGGAGCTCAGACTGAGAAAGAAGATGGACTATGTTTATGACAAGTTCTGGATCGGACTCACAGACTCAAAGGAAGAAGACAAATGGTTGTGGGTGGACGACTCACCACTGAACACAAGGTTTTATTGTTGTGGAAAAATGTTTTGTCAATGTCCAACATCAAGTCATCAATTTTACTGATAAATTCTTTTCTGTTCAACATTTCTTAGTTTTTTGTTTTGGAACGAAACCGAGCCGAGCAACGGGCAAGGAAGTAATGTTGAAGTCCGTGAAGGAGAGGACTTTGTGGTTATGGGATAGAAATCAGGAGCTGATGACCTGAAGTGTTGGTTTGATGTATCCTGCAAAATACCTTACAAAAGTATTTGTGAGAAACCAGCTGAAACTGGACGAGTCTGAAATCCAGTTCAACTTGAGTCAGAATGTGGAGCAAAGATACTGTTGGTAAAACTGATGGAAAATAGAATAAGAGCTCACAATCAATATGTTTTAAGTTTAAATAAAACTTTGAATTCAATGTTTTGTATTAATATCACGTTTACTTCTTCATTCACACTCACACAACTGTAGAGTCTGTTCTTACAGCCTAAGTTACCTTTATGATGTTTAATAAACCACGTTCAACCTTAAACTGTCTCATTTGTTCTGTTTTTGTAAATTTCTAACTTCAAGTTCCCTGAAAAACATCTGGATATATCTGATCCTGAATAAAAACCGTCTGTGTGATTTGTTCGAAATTGTGAAAGTTAAAATAAGTTTGGAACCAAAGATTTAAAAAATAAAACTAAACTTTAGAAAAAGAGACAAACATGAGAGAGGAGGTGGCAGCACGTCCACATCTGCTCTGTATTGAAATTTTATTGTCAAATATGAAACATTTGTGTTTTAAACTTAATGAAAAACATCAGCATCTGGTTTGTGACTGTTTTATCTAAATTAAAGTTACAGTTAAAGAAGATTTTAAATATAAAAAGTCTTATTTTGGGGAAGTAGAGTCTCCTTATCTTTCTACAGTATCGCTGAGTCTGAGTTTTTTTGTGAAACCACTAAACTGTGAATGTTGAAGAGATGGGGAAGAAAGGAGGAGCTGTTGACCTCAAGTGTTGGTTTGATAGATCCTGTAAAGATCCTCAGAAAAGTATTTGTGAGAAATCAGCTGAAACTGAACGAGTCACACGAGTCTGAAATCCAGTTCAACTTGAGTCAGAATGTGGAGCAAAGATACTGTTGGTAAAACTGAAAATATTAAAGGGCAAAAACTCCACAGACATGTTATAATTCTCGGTTTTAAGTATGGTATGTTTTCAAAATTTAGGCTACTTCTTATTCTTTATTTTAAAATTACAAATAACATGGACATGATGTCCATGATGTCTTTTCTCAGTGTTTGTTGCCTGGATGCTTCAAGTTTCCACAACACATTTCTGTTTTTCTTAATGAACCATAATTTGTTCTAAACTAGTGTCAAATATTTTACTTACGTCATTCTTCACATTAAAATTATTAAATAACAATAAAAAACGAATTTAACTTTAAAATGTAATTTATTAATTGAGGAATTTTTGTCATGTAACAAATGACTGATGCTGAGAACAAACACTGAATTAACTCATTTGTTATTGATTAATAAATGTGAGCTATAACAGCCTGGGTTTTCTTCATATTGGTTAATAAACTCGGTTTAAACTGTCTCATTTGTTGTTTTGTCAATTTACAACTTCAAGACGTTAAAAACTGAGTTTCTGAAAAATGTTTGGATACCAATGATCCTTAATAAACACAACTGGTGTAGTTTATTAGATCTAACTTAACTACTTCAATTATCATGTTGTTAAAATAAATTTTCTATAAAACAACACTTAAATACGGTGAATAAATAGACTGTGATGCAGGATGTGAAAAGTTTCCATGGATTTTTTCCTGCTGTAGAAACAAACTACAAATAGATATTTAAAAAACAAACATCTAATAGATTTAAAAAAAAACAAGAAAACTAAATTCTACAAGGACACTTAGGAACTTAATATAATTCAAACATTTATCCAAAGTGTATAAAATTCATAACTGAAAGAGTCAAAATAATCATAAATGACCAGAAGGTGGCGTTTTTTATACTTAAAATCTGATTTTAACAACTAGTGTCTTCTCTAAATCTTGATTCTGACAGAAGTCTCTTTTTCCACTGAAAACTATAAAGTCTAAGAGACTGATGGTCACTTGGTGGTAAAATGACAGATGACTCTACAATGTTGTTAATTTAAAAGTCCTGAAAACAGGAAAGAAACATTAAATATGAGTTCCAAATATCACACATAAGTAGAAAAGGCGCCGTCTGGTGGACACAGTTCATCATTTAATTTGTTAGCTGTAGTCATTTGGTGATTGGCCTTCCTCATTCATTTGTCCTTCGCCTATGCAGCAGTTTAGATGCCAAGGCCTCAAAAAACTGTTTTTAGTGAGGCTATTTAGAAAAAAAGTCTTCAATTTGCTAAGTATTGGACTCTGGAACAATGGATGGAGATCATGTGGTCTGAAGAGTCCAGATTTACCTTGTTCCAGAATGATGGGAGTATCAGGGTAAGAAGAGAGCCAGGGGAAGTGATGCACCCATTATGACCAGTGTGTACTGTACAAGCCTGTGGGGGCAGTGCTATGATCTGGGGCTGCTGGAGTTGGTCAGGTCTAGGTTCACCAACGTTATGTGTCCAAAGAATGAGGTCAGCTGACGACCTGAATATACTGAAGGACCAGATTATTACATCAGTGGATTTCTTCTTCTCTGATGACACAAGCATATTATAAGATGACAATACCAGGAATCATCGGGCTCAAATTATAAAAGACTGGTTTCAGGAAGCAGGACACAGTTTTTTCACACATGGATAGACCACAATAGAGTCCAGACCTTAATCCTATTGAGAATCATTAGGATGTGCTGGCGAAGACAGTGGTCCGACTCTCCCATCATCAAAACAAGATATTGGCGAAAAATGAATGCAGCTCTGGACGAAAATAAATGTTGTGACATTTCAGAATCTTATTGAAACGATGCCACGATGACTGTGTGCTGTAATCAAAACTAAAGATTATGCAATGAAATACTAGAGTGTGTGGCTCTATTTTTGAACAGCCAGTGTATTAAACTTCCTGTTGTTGATCCAACACCTGAACTAATCAGATCTTAGATAAGATGAGAACCAGACATTTCCCATGATGCCCTGAGGTCTTACAGTCAACTGCAGCACGTGGCTCCATAATCTGCAGCCACCTCGGTCTCGGATTGTTTGAAGTTAGTTTATATTTCATTTTAGTTTATATAAGAAAAAGTGAACCCAGTTTGTTCTGTAAAAACGACACTTCAGGAAAGAAGTTAAAGAACCACCACTTTTAGTAAATTACTTCCAGTTTTCCCACAAGCAAAGCAAACAAGACACAGAACTGCAAATAAAGAAAGAAATAAACACCTAACAGAACAAGAAAACAGAATTTTGGAGGAAACTTGGGAACTTCTCAAATATAGTTTAATATAATTCAAACGTTTATCCAAAGGCAATAAACTTCATTGCTGTAAGACTCAAAACTATCATTAAAGGAAACTAAGGGGGCATTTTCTAAACTTAAAATCTGAATTTAAATAAAACTTTGAATTCAATGTTTTGTATTAATATCACGTTTACTTCTTTATTCACACTCACACAACTGTAGAGTCTGTTCTTACAGCCTAAGTTACCTTTATGATGTTTAATAAAACACGTTCAACCTTAAACTGTCTCATTTGTTCTGTTTTTGTAAATTTCTAACTTCAAGTTCCCTAAAAAACCTCTGGATACATCTGATCCTAAATAAAAACTGTCTCTGTGATTTGTTCAATATTGTGACAGTTAAAATAAGTTTGGACCCAAAGATTTAAAAAATAAAATTAATTTTTAGAAAAACATGAGAAAGGAGGTGGCAGCACGTCCACATCTGCTCTGTATTGAAATTTCATTGTTAAATATGAAACATTTGTGTTTAAAGCTAAATGAAAAGCATCAGCATCTGGTTTGTGACCGTTTTATCTAAATTAAAGTTGCAGTTAAAGAAGAATTCAAATATCTGATCTCGGGGAAGAAGAGTCTCCTTATCTTTCTACAGTATCGCTGAGTCTGAGTTTTTTCGTTAAACCACTAAACTGTGAATGTTGAAGTGTCTGAAACTGTCGTTCACTCAGAGTTAGAGTGACAGACGTTGAAGCTGCACATCAAAAACAACAGTGGAGGAAAGTTAAAGGTGAGTTTTAAATAGGATTTGATGTTTCTCCATTTTCATCTGTACAAATAGTTTTGATTTTATTAGAATCTGTGAAATGTGTGAGAATAAATAAATGTTTTTGTTTCCTCATCGACTGACATCACTGAGCACGATGAGCCGCTCACAGAGCTACAGAGAAGGTAGGAGGAGAAATGAACATCCACTCAATGTGGATTTGACAAATGTGATGGTTTGAAGTCGTCTGCTGGTCTAAATGTTTCCATAAATACAATAAAGGTTTGATAAACACTTTAATTAGACTGTCTAACCCCCAGATACAGTACTGTGTGTTTTAAATCAGACTTCTCCATCTGACGTACAGAACCAGCATCATGTTGTTCAAAGTGATAAATAATTTATAGAAAAGAGTGGGAGCTCAGTTTATTCAGAGATAAACATGAAGTATCTGAAGTATTTCTGGGCTGGTTATAATTCAGATCGACCTGTTTTAACATCGATAACACGAAAAGTTTTAACTGCAGGAGATTAATCACAGGAAGGAGAGAAAGATGATAAACAACTGAATGAAGAGGTTTAAAGAAGGAAATGAACACAATGAAAATGTGTTTGTTGAGTTAATTAAATGAGATGAATCTGCGAAAAAACTGTCTGTGTTTAAAACATCTTAAAAACAAAAAGAAAAATAACTCATTACTGTCTAGTAAAAACATGCACAGTGTGTTGTTTTAATTCATGGTTTGTATTAATAACTATTTTTAAATCCAGTTTAATTCATTTATATTTTATTTGTATGTTGACAAAATACAACAGACGTCATCTCAAGACTCTTTACAGTGTTTAAGGTTTAAGACCTTACTAAATAGAACTGTACACAGAATTATATAGAAAACACAACAACCTCTCCGTCTCCTCTAAATGTTCAACAGGTGAAGCTCCTGACAGAAGGTCAAAGGTCACAGAAGAGAGAGTGGCCCTGCTGGTTCTCAGTGCTCTGCTGGCAGCTGCTCTTATTGTTATTTACCGTCTCTGTGAGTTTCTACACTTTTATTCATGTTTTATCATCAAAACCTTCATCTAGTGGAGTTTATATTAAAAGTATCATCACTATGATTCATCTTTAACACAGACGTTTATCAGTGTTTATTATTAATAACTTTAATGACGTCTTTCTTTTTTAATCAGCTTTTGAATATTTCAACACCAAGAAAACTCTGAAGGATGAAAATGAAGCTCTGAGGAAAAATCTCACAGGTTAAAAGTTTGAAAGTGTCACAAGGTTCAGTTTTTAAGTCTCACAGTCACCAGGTCACTTTAACATGAGACACATTTTTTATTGTAACCCTCTACAGTCATTTATTTTCCAACAATCTCTCTTTATTTTTTCTGATCAACTCATTTGATTGAAGTGTTAAAGATTATTGTCACATTTGTGTTTTTTTTTCAGTATCAATAACTTTAATGTCGTTTCAGACAATCTCCAAACTCTGAAGGATGAAAATGAAGCTCTGAAGAAAAATCTCTCAGGTTTGAAACTGTCACAATAAAATCTTCTTTATTCTTTTTCTCTTTCATAAAAGACAAAGTGTAAGATAGTTTTGTTTTGGCATTTTATTGCTAGATTTAAGTGCAGAGAAGGTTGTGGAAGAGTTTTCAGCAAGTTTTTGAAAGTTGAGAGTGATGCAGCTCAGTGTGCAGAGGTGAGGAGGTCGTTTCATCATCGAGGAACCAAAGATATGAAGAGTTTAAACTGGGATCTTTTGAGATAATGGGACCACAAGACGTTGTTCACTTGCAGAGCACAGTGAGGGTTGTAGACCAGGATGAGGGAGTTCAGGTAGGACGGTGCTGTTGAGTTGACTTTGAACACGATGCAGCAGCTACAGGAAGTCAGAGATCTGAAGATTTTAGTTACTGTTCAGAAAATAAAATCAGATAAACTTAATGAATCCTCTTTTATTAACAGAGAAACTCTGTGAAACTAAACCAGTAACCACGGTTAGTAGTTATGGATTTTTGTTTTCACTTCTGTGTCCTCTGATGCTAAAAAGACAGTGATAGATGACAGATACAGTCAGTGATTTATTTATTTTGTACAAGCTGATTTACTACAGAGTGATAACTGAGAGCTGTGAGACTGGAGGTTTTATCTTGAATCAATAAAAGAGAAACTTCATTTTCTCTGTATCAACTGCTCAGTTAAAACTAATAAACTTTAACTTCTTAACTGTAAAATTTTCTGCTAAAAAATCTTTTGGATAACTGTAATCTTTACTCTAATCTTCTTAAAGGTGACACATGTCCAAAGTGTGAAGAAGACTGGGAGCTACATGGAGGAAAGTGTTATTATTTCTCCACCAGGTATTCATCCTGGAACCAGAGCAGAGATGATTGTAGACGTGGAGGAGGAGATCTGGTGAAGATAGACAGCAGAGAGGAGCAGGTAGAAAACACTGCAGCAGCTTCATGTTCTCACATCTGAACATTTTATCATCTCAGCACAGAAAAGTCTCACACAGTCAGTTTCATCAACTCTTCCTGTTCAGTCGTTCCTGGTGCGCAGACTGAGAGAAAAGATGAACGATGATTATGACGTATTCTGGATCGGACTCACAGACTCACAGGAAGAAGACAAATGGTTGTGGGTGGACGACTCACCACTGAACACAAGGTTTGATTCTTGTGGAAAAATGTTTTGTCAATGTCCAACATCAAGTCATCAATTTTACTGATGAAGTTTTTTCTGTTCAACATTTCTTAGTTTTTTGTTTTGGAACGACACCCAGCCGGACAACTGGACACTTCTCCCTGAAGGAGAGGACTGTGTGGTGATGGGAAAGAAATCAGGAGTTGATGACCTGAAGTGTTGGTTTGATGTATTCTGTAAAGATCCATACAAAAGTATTTGTGAGAAATCAGCTGAAACTGAACGAGTCACACGAGTCTGAAATCCAGTTCAACTTGAGTCAGAATGTGGAGCAAAGATACTGTTGGTAAAACTAAAAATATTAAAGGGCAAAAACTCCACAGACATGTTTTAATTCTCAGTTTTAAGTATGGCATGTTGTCAAAATTTAGGCTACTTCTTATTCTTTATTTTAAAATTACAAATAACATGGACACGATGAAGAGTCTGTTCTTAGTGTTTGTTACCTGGATGCTTCAAGTTTCCACAACACATTTCTGTTTTTTTTAATGAACCATAATTTGTTCTGAACAAGTGTCAAATATTTTACTTATGTCATTCTTCAAATTAAAACAGGGGTCTCAAACTCAATTTCTCTGGGGGCCGCGGGAAGCAGAGTCGGGTTGAGGCTGGGCCGCGTCAGGTTTTCCACAAGAAAAGCTTTTTAAAAAAAATTCTTATCTTCTCAAATCTATTTATTTTTATTTTTTAATATAAAATAACATGAAAAATAAATAAACACATTAAAAAGTAATAAGAAAATAAATCAGTAATAAATACACAAAATAATAATAATAATAATTAGATTTCTCTAGTCGGTGATTATATGTGGTTTCTTCAGTCTTCTATATCTGCCTTATACAGATTCAAATGTCTGTATTAACAGTTCTTTAACCTTTAACCTTCTTCTGAACATGAATTGAACATTGAAGAACATCAGCTGTTCTTCTCTTGTCTACTCTTTGCTGCTACAGACCTGGCAGCGCTTCCTCTCCCATAATTGAGCCACATTTGTCTTGAGGGAGGAAGCAGCTGAGACCCTCAGTGTGGTTTGAAGATGATCATCAGTAAGTCTGGACCTGTACTTGGACTTGTTGAAGTTCAGCTCAGGGAAGCTGGAGGTCAATTCTTTTAAAAACTGCAAATAGTGCGATGCAAATAAAAACAATGAGCCACAAATAGTGGTGCGACCCTAATTGGTCCGGGTTACCGGGGATTGTTATTGCCGATGGACAGGTGTCTCTATTAAAATAATTAAATAACAATAAAAACCTAATTTAACTTTGATATGTAATTTATTAATTGGGGGATTTTTGTCATGTAATAAATGACTGATGCTGAGAACAAACACTGAATTAACCCGTTTGTTATTGATTAATAAATGTGAGCCACAACAGCCTGGGTTTTCTTTATATTGGGTAATAAACTCGGTTTAAACTGTCTCATTTGTTGTTTTTATTATCAATTTACAACTTCAAGACGTTAAAAACTGAGTTTCTGATAAATGTTTGGATACCAATGATCCTTTATAAACACAATTGGTGTAGTTTATTAGATCTAACTTAACAACAAACAAAACACAAAACTACAAACGGATATTTAAAAAAACAAACATCTAATAGATTTTACAAAAACAAGAAAACTAAATTCTACAAGGACACTTAGGAGCTTAATATAATTCAAACATTTCTCCAAAGTGGATAAAGTTCATTACTG
Source organism: Anabas testudineus (assembly GCF_900324465.2). NCBI lineage: Eukaryota > Metazoa > Chordata > Actinopteri > Anabantiformes > Anabantidae > Anabas > Anabas testudineus. Next base: position 5,019,154 of record NC_046620.1, read on the forward strand.
AAAACGAAAATAATCATAAATGACCAGAAGGTGGCGTTTTTTAAATTTAAAATCAGATTTTGATAAGTAAAGTATTCTCTCCATCTTGATTCTGACAGAAGTTTCTTTTTCCACTGAACACTATCAAGTCTAAGAGACTGATGGTCACTTGGTGGTAAAATGACAGATGACTCTACACTGTTGTTAATTTAAAAGTCCTGAAAACAGGAAAGAAACATTAAATATGAGTTCCAAGTATCACATATATGTAGAAAAAACAGGCGTCGTCTGGTGGACACAGTCCATCATTTAATTTGTTAGCTGTAGTCATTTGGTGATTCTGGTGCAATCTGATTTCATGATTCATACACATTCACTGTTCATGTACTGTTGTTTGGTTGTGTAAAGCTGCTTTGTGACAATGTCAATTGTAAAAAGCGCTCTACAAATAAAATTGAATTGAATTGATTGGCCATACTCATTCATTTGTCCTTCGCCTATGCAGCAGTCTAGATGCCAAGGCCACAGAAAACAGTTTTTCAGTGAGGCTATTCAGAAAAAAAGTCTTCAATTTGCTAAGTATTGGACTTTGGAGCAATGGATGGAGGTCATGTGGTCTGAAGCATCCAGATTTCCCCTGTTACAGAATGATGGGAGCATCAGGGTAAGATAAGAGGCAGGGGAAGTGATGCACCCATCATGACCAGTGTGTACAGTACAAGCCTGTGGGGGCAGTGCTATGATCTGGGGCTGCTGCAGTTGATCAGGTCTAGGTTCACCAACGTTATGTGTCCAAAGAATGAGGTCAGCTGACGACCTGAATATACTGAAGGACCAGGTTATTACATCAGTGGATTTCTTCTTCTCTGATGACACAAGCATATTCTAAGATGACAATACCAGGAATCATCGGGCTCAAATTATAAAAGACTGGTTTCAGGAAGCAGGACACAGTTATTTCACACATGGATAGACCACAATAGAGTCCAGACCTTAATCCTATTGAGAATCATTAGGATGTTCTGGCGAAGACAGTGGTCCGACTCTCCCATCATCAAAATAAGATATTGGCGAAAAATGAATGCAGCTCTGGACGAGAATAAATGTTGTGACATTTCAGAATCTTATTGAAACGATGCCACGATGACTGTGTGCTGTAATCAAAACTAAAGATTATGCAATGAAATACTAGAGTGTGTGGCTCTATTTTTGAACAGGCAGTGTATTAAACTTCCTGTTGTTGATCCAACACCTGAACTAATCAGATCTTAGATAAGATGAGAACCAGACATTTCCCATGATGCCCTGAGGTCTTACAGTCAACTGCAGCACGTGGCTCCATAATCTGCAGCCACATCGGTCTCGGATTGTTTGAAGTTAGTTTATATTTCATTTTAGTTAGTTTTGTATTAATATCACGTTTACTTCTTTTTTCACACTCACACAACTGTAGAGTCTGTTCTTACAGCCTAAGTTACCTTTATGATGTTTAATAAACCACGTTCAACCTTAAACTGTCTCATTTGTTTTGTTGTAAATTTCTAACTTCAAGTTAAATAAATAAATAAAAACAGTCTGTGTGATTTGTTAGATGTTTTGACAGTTAAAATAAGTTTAAAAAATACAACTAAACTTGAGAAAAAGAGACAAACATGAGAGAGGAGGTGGCAGCACGTCCACATCTGCTCTGTATTTAAATTTTATTGTTAAACATAAAACATTTGTGTTTTAAACTAAATACAAAACATCAGCATCTGGTGTGTGACTGTTTTATCTAAATTAAAGTTGCAGTTAAAGAAGAATTCAAATATAAAAAGTCTTATTTTGGGGAAGTAGAGTCTCCTTATCTTTCTACAGTATCGCTGAGTCTGAGTTTTTTCGTTAAACCACTAAACTGTGAATGTTGAAGTGTCTGAAACTGTCGTTCACTCAGAGTTAGAGTGACAGACGTTGAAGCTGCACATCGAAAACAACAGTGGAGGAAAGTTAAAGGTGAGTTTTAAATAGGATTTGATGTTTCTCCATTTTCATCTGTACAAATAGTTTTGATTTTATTAGAATCTGTGAAATGTGTGAGAATAAATAAATGTTTTTGTTTCCTCATCGACTGACATCACTGAGCACGATGAGCCGCTCACAGAGCTACAGAGAAGGTAGGAGGAGAAATGAACATCCACTCAATGTGGATTTGACAAATGTGATGGTTTGAAGTCGTCTGCTGGACTAAATGTTTCTATAAATACAATAAAGGTTTGATAAACACTTTAATTAGACTGTCTAACCCCCAGATACAGTACTGTGTGTTTTAAATCAGATTTCTCCATCTGACGTACAGAATCAGCATCATGTCGTTCAAAGTGATAAATAATTTATAGAAAAGAGTGGGAGCTCAGTTTATTCAGAGTTAAACATGAAGTATCTGAAGTATTTCTGGGCTGGTTATAATTCAGATCGACCTGTTTTACCATCAATAACACGAAAAGTTTTAACTGCAGGAGATTAATCACAGGAAGGAAAGAAAGATGATAAACAACTGAATGAAGTGGTTAAAAGAAGGAAATGAACAAGATGAAAATGTGACAAATCTGCAAAAAGACTTTCTGTGTTTGAAACATATTAAAGACAATAAGTAAACTATCTCATTACTGTCTAGTAAAAACATGCACAGTGTGTTGTTTTAATTCATGGTTTGTGTTAATAACTATTTTTAAATCCAGTTTAATTCAATTATATTTTATTTATATAGTGACAAAATACAACAGACGTCATCTCAAGACTCTTTACAGTGTTTAAGGTTTAAGACCTTACTAAATAGAACTGTACACAGAATTATATAGAAAACACAACAACCTCTCTGTCTCCTCTAAATGTTCAACAGGTGAAGCTCCTGACAGAAGGTCAAAGGTCACAGCAGAGAGAGTGGCCCTGCTGGTTCTCAGTGCTCTGCTGGCAGCTGCTCTTATTGTTATTTACCGTCTCTGTGAGTTTCTACACTTTTATTCATGTTTTATCATCAAAACCTTCATCTAGTGGAGTTTATATTAAAGTATCATCACTATGATTCATATTTAACACAGACGTTTATCAGTGTTTATTATTAATAACTTTAATGACGTCTTTCTTTTTTAATCAGCTTTTGAATATTTCAACACCAAGAAAACTCTGAAGGATGAAAATGAAGCTCTGAGGAAAAATCTCACAGGTTAAAAGTTTGAAACTGTCCAGAGGTTCAGTTTTTAAGTCTCACAGTCACCAGGTCACTTTAACATGAGACACATTTTTTATTGTAACCCTCTACAGTCATTTATTTTCCAACAATCTCTCTTTATTTTCTCTGATCAGCTCATTTGATTGAAGTGTTAAAGATTTTTGTCACATTTGTGTTTTTTTCAGTATCAATAACTTTAATGTCGTTTCAGACAATCTCCAAACTCTGAAGGATGAAAATGAAGCTCTGAAGAAAAATCTCTCAGGTTTGAAACTGTCACAATAAAATCTTCTTTATTCTTTTTCTCTTTTATAAAAGACAAAGTGTAAGATTTTTTTGTTTTGGCATTTTATTGCTAGATTTAAGTGCAGAGAAGGTTGTGGAAGAGTTTTCAGCAAGTTTATGAAAGTTGAGAGTGATGCAGCTCAGTGTGCAGAGGTGAGGAGGTCGTTTCACCATCGAGGAACCACAGAAATGAAGAGTTTAAACTGGGATCATTTGAGATAATGGGACCACAAGACTTTGTTCACTTGCAGAGCACAGTGAGGGTTGTAGACCAGGATGAGGGAGTTCAGGTAGGACGGTGCTGTTGAGTTGACTTTGAACACGATGCAGCAGCTACAGGAAGTTGGAGATCTGAAGATTTTAGTTACTGTTCAGAAAATAAAATCAGATAAACTTAATGAATCCTCTTTTATTAACAGAGAAACTCTGTGAAACTAAACCAGTAACCACGGTTAGTAGTTATGGATTTTTGTTTTCACTTCTGTGTCCTCTGATGCTAAAAAGACAGTGATAGATGACAGATACAGTCAGTGATTTATTTATTTTGTACAAGCTGATTTACTACAGAGTGATCACTGAGAGCTGTGAGACTGGAGGTTTTATCTTGAATCAATGAAAGAGAAACTTCATTTTCTCTGTATCAACTGCTCAGTTAAAACTAATAAACTTTAACTTCTTAACTGGAAATTTTCTGCTGTTTCCAAATTAAATATTCTTTTGGATAACTGTAATCTTTACTCTAATCTTCTTAAAGTTCACACATGTCCAAAGTGTGAAGAAGGCTGGGAGCTACATGGAGGAAAGTGTTATTATTTCTCCACCAGGGATTCATCCTGGTACCAGAGCAGAGATGATTGTAGACGTGGAGGAGGAGATCTGGTGAAGATAGACAGCAGAGAGGAGCAGGTAGAAAACACTGCAGCAGCTTCATGTTCTCACATCTGAACATTTTATCATCTCAGCACAGAAAAGTCTCACACAGTCAGTTTCATCAACTCTTCCTGTTCAGTCGTTCCTGGAGCTCAGACTGAGAAAGAAGATGGACTATGTTTATGACAAGTTCTGGATCGGACTCACAGACTCAAAGGAAGAAGACAAATGGTTGTGGGTGGACGACTCACCACTGAACACAAGGTTTGATTGTTGTGGAAAAATGTTTTGTCAATGTCCAACATCAAGTCATCAATTTTACTGATGAAGTCTTTTCTGGTCAACATTTCTTAGTTTTTTGTTTTGGAACGACACCGAGCCGAGCAACGGGCAAGGAAGGAATGGTGAAGTCCGTGAAGGAGAGGACTGTGTGGTTATGGGAAGGAAATCAGGAGCTGATGACCTGAAGTGTTGGTTTGATGTATCCTGCAAAATACCTTACAAAAGTATTTGTGAGAAATCAGCTGAAACTGGACGAGTCTGAAATCCAGTTCAACTTGAGTCAGAATGTGAAGCAAAGATACTGTTGGTAAAACTGATGGAAAATAGAATAAGAGCTCACAATCAATAAAGATACCAACCAGATATGTTTTTGTTTAAATAAAACTTTGAATTCAATGTTTTGTATTAATATCACGTTTACTTCTTTATTCACACTCACACAACTGTAGAGTCTGTTCTTACAGCCTAAGTTACCTTTATGATGTTTAATAAACCACGTTCAACCGTAAACTGTCTCATTTGTTCTGTTTTTGTAAATTTCTAACTTCAAGTTCCCTGAAAAACATCTGGATACATCTGATCCTGAATAAAAACCGTCTGTGTGATTTGTTCGAAATTGTGAAAGTTAAAATAAGTTTGGACCCAAAGATTTAAAAAATAAAACAAATTTTTAGAAAAACATGAGAAAGGAGGTGGCAGCACGTCCACATCTGCTCTGTATTTAAATTTTATTGTTAAACATAAAACATTTGTGTTTCAAACTAAATAAAAAGCATCAGCATCTGGTTTGTGAGTGTTTTATCTAAATTAAAGTTGCAGTTAAAGAAGAATTCAAATATAAAAAGTCTTATTTTGGGGAAGTAGAGTCTCCTTATCTTTCTACAGTATCGCTGAGTCTGAGTTTTTTTGTGAAACCACTAAACTGTGAATGTTGAAGAGATGGGGAAGAAAGGAGGAGCTGTTGACCTCAAGTGTTGGTTTGATAGATCCTGTAAAGATCCTCAGAAATGTATTTGTGAGAAATCAGCTGAAACTGGACGAGTCACACGAGTCTGAAATCCAGTTCAACTTGAGTCAGAATGTGGAGCAAAGATACTGTTGGTAAAACTGAAAATATTAAAGGGCAAAAACTCCACAGACATGTTTTAATTCTCGGTTTTAAGTATGGTATGTTTTCAAAATTTAGGCTACTTCTTATTCTTTATTTTAAAATTACAAATAACATGGACACGATGAAGAGTCTGTTCTTAGTGTTTGTTACCTGGATGCTTCAAGTTTCCACAACACATTTCTGTTTTTCTTAATGAACCATAATTTGTTCTAAACTAGTGTCAAATATTTTACTTACATCATTTTTCACATTAAAATTATTAAATAACAATAAAAAACGAATTTAACTTTAAAATGTAATTTATTAATTGAGGAATTTTTGTCATGTAACAAATGACTGATGCTGAGAACAAACACTGAATTAACTCATTTGTTATTGATTAATAAATATGAGCTACAACAGCCTGGTTTTTCTTTATATTGGTTAATAAACTATGTTTAAACTGTCTCATTTGTTGTTTTCTCAATTTACAACTTCAAGACATTAAAAACTGAGTTTCTGAAACATGTTTGGATACCAATGATCCTTAATAAACACAACTGGTGTAGTTTATTAGATCTAACTTAACTACTTTAATTATCATGTTGTTAAAATAAATTTTCTATATAACAACACTTAAATACAGTAAATGAATAGACTGTGATGCAGGATGTGAAAAGTTTCCATGGATTTTTTCCTGCTGTAGAAACAAACAACACACAAAACTACAAATAGATATTAAAAAAAACAAGGAAACTAAATTCTACAAGGACACTTAGGAACTTAATATATTTCAAACATTTATCCAAAGTAGATTAACTCCAGTACTGAAAACGAAAATAATCATAAATGACCAGAAGGTGGCGTTTTTTATACTTAAAATCTGATTTTAACAACTAGAGTCTTCTCTAAATCTTGATTCTGACAGAAGTTTCTTTTTCCACTGAAAACTATAAAGTCAAAGAGACTGATGGTCACTTGGTGGTAAAATGACAGATGACTCTACACTGTTGTTAATTTAAAAGTCCTGAAAACAGGAAAGAAATATTAAATATGAGTTCCAAAGATCTTCCTGTAGGCCCACCACCCGCAGGAAGGAGCATAAGGGGTCAGTGCAGTGTGGATTGGGTGGCAGCCATGGGGAGGTGCCTCGACGACCCAATCCCTGGACAAGGAACCTGACGACTGGGACATGGAATGTCACCTCACTGGGTGGAAAGGAGCCTGAACTTGTGTTGGAGGTTGAGCGGTACCGCCTAGAGATAGTCGGGCTCACTTCCGCACACAGTCTGGGCCCTGGAACACAACTCCTCGAGAGAGGTTGGACTCTCTTCTACTCTGGAGTTGCCCATGGTGAGAGGCGGCGGGCAGGTGTGGGCTTGCTTATAGCCCCCCAGCTCAGCTGCCATGTGTTGGAGTTTTCCCCGGTGGACGAGAAAGTTGTTTCCCTGCGCCTTCGGGTAGGGGATAGGTCTCTCACCGTTGTTTGTGCCTATGGGCCAAATAGCAGTGTTGAGTACCCAGCTTTCATAGGGTCTCTGGAAGGGGTACTGGAAGGGGCTCCGACTAGGGACTCTGTCGTCCTACTGGGGGATTTCAACGCCCACGTGGGCAATGACAGTGATACCTGGAGGGGCGTGATTGGGAGGAACGGCCTCCCTGATCTGAACCCGAGTGGTGTTTTGTTATTGGACTTCTGTGCTAGTCACAGTTTGTCCATAACAAACCCCATGTTCAAGCATAAGGGTGTCCATAAGTGCACGTGGCACCAGGACACCTTAGGTCGGAGGTCTATGATCGACTTTGTGGTTGTGTCATCTGACCTCCGACCATATGTCTTGGACACTCGGGTGAAGAGAGGGGCTGAGCTGTCAACTGATCACCACCTGGTGGTGAGTTGGATCCGATGGCGGAGGAGGGAGCTGGATAGACCTGGCAGACCCAAACGTATTGTGAGGGTCTGTTGGGAACGTCTGGTGGAACCCTCTGTCAGAGAGGTCTTCAACTCCCACCTCCGGGAGAGCTACAATCAGGTCCCGAGGGAGCCTGGAGACATTGAGTCAGAGTGGACCATGTTTTCCACCTCCATTGTCAATGCGGCTGTTCGGAGCTGTGGCCGTAGGATCTCTGGTGCCTGTCGCGGCGGCAACCCCCGGACCCGGGGGTGGACACCGGAAGTAAGGGAAGCCGTCAAGCTGAAGAAGGACTCTTATCAGGCCTGGTTGGCCTGTGGGACTCCTGATGCAGCTGATGGGTATCGGCAGGCCAAACGTGCCGCAGCCCGCGAGGTCGCAGAGGCAAAAACTCGCACCTGGGAAAAGTTCGGCGAGGCCATGGAGGAGGACTATCGGTCTGCCTCAAGGAAATTCTGGCAAACCTCGGTGGCAAGGCACCAGGGGTGGATGAAATTCGCCCTGAATACCTTAAGTCTCTGGATGTTGTAGGGCTGTCTTGGTTGACACGCCTTTGCAGCATCGCGTGGAGATCGGGGACAGTACCTCTGGACTGGCAGACCGGGGTGGTGGTTCCTCTTTTTAAAAAGGGGGACCGGAGGGTGTGTTCCAACTATAGGGGGATCACACTCCTCAGCCTCTCTGGGAAAGTCTATTCCAGAGTGCTGGAGAGGAGAGTTAGGCCGCTAGTCGAACCTCGGATCCAGGAGGAACAATGCGGTTTTCGTCCTGGCCGTGGAACACTGGACCAGCTCCATACTCTTGCTAGGGTGCTCGAGGGTTCATGGGAGTTCGCCCATCCAGTCTACATGTGTTTTGTGGACTTTTGTGGAGAAGGCGTTTGACCGTGTCCCTCGTGGCATCCTGTGGGGGGTACTTCGGGAATACGGGATTCGGGACCCTTTGTTAAGGGCCATTCGGTCCTTGTATGACCGGAGTAGGAGCTTGGTTCGCATTGCCGGTAGTAAGTCAGACTTGTTCCCAGTGCATGTTGGACTCCGACAGGGCTGCCCTTTGTCACCGATCCTGTTCATTACCTTTATGGACAGGATTTCTAGGCGCAGCCAGGGGTCGGAGGGAATCTGGTTTGGGGATCACAGGATTTCATCTCTGCTTTTTGCAGATGATGTTGTCCTGTTGGCCTCATCAGACCGGGACCTCCAGCATGCACTGGGGCGGTTTGCAGCCTCCAGGTTGGGGGGGGGATCCTCCCTCAAGTGGAGGAGTTTAAGTATCTTGGGGTCTTGTTCACGAGTGAGGGAAAAAGGGAGCGTGAGATGACAGACGGATTGGTGCATCGGCAGCAGTAATGCGGTCAGTGTACCGGTCCGTCGTGGTGAAAAAGGAGCTGAGACGAAAGGCAAAGCTCTCGATTTACCGGTCAGTCTTCGTTCCTACCCTCACCTATGGTCATGAGCTTTGGGTCATGACCGAAAGGACAAGGTCGCGGATACAAGTGGCCGAAATGAGTTTCCTCCGTAGGGTGGCTGGGCGCACCCTTAGAGATAGGGTGAGGAGCTCAGTCACCCGGGAGGAGCTCGGAGTAGAGCCGCTGCTCCTCTGCATCGAGAGGGGCCAGTTGAGGTGGCTTGGGCATCTGTTTCGGATGCCCCCGGGACTCCTCGTAGGGGAGGTTTTCCGGTCCTGTCCCACCGGGCGGAGGCCCCGGGGAAGACCCAGGACACGTTGGAGGGACTATGTCTCTCGGCTGGCCTGGGAACGCCTCGGTGTCTCCCCGGAAGAGCTGGAGGAGGTGTCTAGGGAGAGGGAAGTCTGGGCATCTCTGCTTAAGCTGCTCCCCCCGCAACCCGGCCCCGGATAAGCGGATGAGAATGAGATGAGATGAGATGAGTTCCAAAGATGGCACACATAAGTAGAAAAGGCGCCGTCTGGTGGACACAGTTCATCATTTAATTTGTTAGCTGTAGTCATTTGGTGATTGGCCTTCCTCATTCATTTGTCCTTCGCCTATGCAGCAGTTTAGATGCCAAGGCCACAAAAAACTGTTTTCAGTGAGGCTATTTAGAAAAAAAGTCTTCAATTTGCTAAGTATTGGACTCTGGAACAATGGATGGAGATCATGTGGTCTGATGAGTCCAGATTTACCCTGTTACAGAATGATGGGAGTATCAGGGTAAGAAGAGAGGCAGAGGAAGTCCGACTCTCCCGTCATCAAAACAAGATATTGGCGAAAAATGAATGCAGCACTGGACGAGAATAAATGTTGTGACAGTGCAGAATCTTATTGAAACGATGCCACGATGACTGTGTGTCTATTTTTGAATGCGCAGCATATAAAACTTCCTGTTGTTGATCCAACACCTGAACTAATCAGATCTTAGATAAGATGAGAACCAGACATTTCCCATGATGCCCTGAGGTCTTACAGTCAACTGCAGCACGTGGCTCCAAAATCTGCAGCCACCTCGGTCTCGGATTGTTTGAAGTTAGTTTATATTTAATTTTAGTTAGTTTTGTATTAATATCACGTTTACTTCTTTATTCACACTCACACAACTGTAGAGTCTGTTCTTACAGCCTAAGTTACCTTTATGATGTTTGTTTTTATGAGTTAGAGTGGCAGACGTTGAAGCTGCACATCGAAACCAACAGTGGAGGAAAGTTAAGGTGAGTTTTAAATAGGATTTGATGTTTCTCCATTTTCATCTGTACAAATAGTTTTGATTTAATTAAAATCTGTGAAATGTGTGAGAATAAATAAATGTTTTTGTTTCCTCATCGACTGACATCACTGAGCACGATGAGCCGCTCACAGAGCTACAGAGAAGGTAGGAGGAGAAATGAACATCCACTCAATGTGGATTTGACAAATGTGATGGTTTGAAGACGTCTGCTGGTCTAAATGTTTCCATAAATACAATAAAGGTTTGATAAACACTTTAATTAGACTGTCTAACCCCCAGATACAGTACTGTGTGTTTTAAATCAGACTTCTCCATCTGACGTACAGAACCAGCATCATGTCGTTCAAAGTGATAAATAATTTATAGAAAAGAGTGGGAGCTCAGTTTATTCAGAGTTAAACATGAAGTATCTGAAGTATTTCTGGGCTGGTTATAATTCAGATCGACCTGTTTTACCATCGATAACACGAAAGATTTTAACTGCAGGAGATTAATCACAGGAAGGAGAGAAAGATGATGAACAACTGAATGAAGAGGTTTAAAGGAGGAAATGAACACAATGAAAATGTGTTTGTTGAGTTTATGAAACAACATTACAACATTACTGTCTAGTAAAAAACATGTGCAGTGTGTTTTTTTAATTTATGGTTTGTGTTAATAACTATTTTTAAATTCAGTTTAATTCAAATATCTTTTATTTGTATGTTGACAAATCACAACAGACGTCATCTCAAGACTCTTTACAGTGTTTAAGGTTTAAGACCTTACTAAATAGAACTGTACACAGAATTATATAGAAAACACAACAACATCTCCGTCTCCTCTAAATGTTCAACAGGTGAAGCTCCTGACAGAAGGTCAAAGGTCACAGCAGAGAGAGTGGCCCTGCTGGTTCTCAGTGCTCTGCTGGCAGCTGCTCTTATTGTTATTTACCGTCTCTGTGAGTTTCTACACTTTTATTCATGTTTTATCATCAAAACCTTCATCTAGTGGAGTTTATATTAAAAGTATCATCACTATGATTCATCTTTAACACAGACGTTTATCAGTGTTTATTATCAATAACTTTAATGACGTCTTTCTTTTTTAATCAGCTTTTGAAAATTTCAACACCAAGAAAACTCTGAAGGATGAAAATGAAGCTCTGAGGAAAAATCTCTCAGGTTAAAAGTTTGAAACTTTCCAGAGGTTCAGTTTTTAAGTCTCACAGTCACCAGGTCACTTTAACATGAGACACATTTTTTATTGTAACCCTCTACAGTCATTTATTTTCCAACAATCTCTCTTTATTTTTTCTGATCAGCTCATTTTATTAAAGTGTTAAAGATTATTGTCACATTTGTGTTTTTTTCAGTATCAATAACTTTAATGTCGTTTCAGACGATCTCCAAACTCTGAAGGATGAAAATGAAGCTCTGAAGAAAAATCTCTCAGGTTTGAAACTGTCACAATAAAATCTTCTTTATTCTTTTTCTCTTTCATAAAAGACAAAGTGCAAGATAGTTTTGTTTTGTTATTTTATTGCTAGATTTAAGTGCAGAGAAGGTTGTGGAAGAGTTTTCAGCAAGTTTTTGAAAGTTGAGAGTGATGAAGCTCAGTGTGCAGAGGTGAGGAGGTCGTTTCACCATCGAGGAACCACAGAAATGAAGAGTTTAAACTGGGATCATTTGAGATAATGGGACCACAAGACGTTGTTGAGGGTTGTAGACCAGGATGAGGGAGTTCAGGTAGGTCGGTGCTGTTGAGTTGACTTTGAACACGATGCAGCAGCTACAGGAAGTTGGAGATCTGAAGATTTTAGTTACTGTTCAGAAAATAAAATCAGACAAACTTAATGAATCCTCTTTTATTAACAGAGAAACTCTGTGAAACTAAACCAGTAACCACGGTTAGTAGTTATGGATTTTTGTTTTCACTTCTGTGTCCTCTGATGCTAAAAAGACAGTGATAGATGACAGATACAGTCAGTGATTTATTTATTTTGTACAAGCTGATTTACTACAGAGTGATAACTGAGAGCTGTGAGACTGGAGGTTTTATCTTGAATCAATAAAAGAGAAACTTCATTTTCTCTGTATCAACTGCTCAGTTAAAAATAATAAACTTTAACTTCTTAACTGGAAATTTTCTGCTAAATAATCTTTTAGATAACTGTAATCTTTACTCTAATCTTCTTAAAGTTCACACATGTCCAAAGTGTGAAGAAGACTGGGAGCTACATGGAGACAAGTGTTATTATTTCTCCACCAATAAATCAACCTGGAACCAGAGCAGAGATGATTGTAGACGTGGAGGAGGAGATCTGGTGAAGATAGACAGCAGAGAGGAGCAGGTAGAAAACACTGCAGCAGCTTCATGTTCTCACATCTGAACATTTTATCATCTCAGCACAGAAAAGTCTCACACAGTCAATTTCATCAACTCTTCCTGTTCAGTCGTTCCTGGAGGTCAGAGTGAGACAAAAGATGAACAAGGACGATGACACGTTCTGGATCGGACTCACAGACTCAAAGGAAGAAGACAAATGGTTGTGGGTGGACGACTCACCACTGAACACAAGGTTTGATTGTTGTGGAAAAATGTTTTGTTAATGTCCAACATGAAGTCATGAATTTTACTGATGAAGTCTTTTCTGTTCAACATTTCTTAGTTTTTTGTTTTGGAACGACAGCGAGCCGGACAACTGGGCAGGAATTAATGGAGAAAACCTCCCTGAAGGAGAGGACTGTGTGGTGATGGAAAAGAAATCAGGAGCTGATGACCTGAAGTGTTGGACTGATGTAGCCTGCATAATACTTTTTTCAAAAAGTATTTGTGAGAAATCAGCTGAAACTGAACGAGTCACACGAGTCTGAAATCCAGTTCAACTTGAGTCAGAATGTGGAGCAAAGATACTGTTGGTAAAACTGATGGAAAATAGAATAAGAGCTCACAATCAATAAAGATACCAACCAGATATGTTTTAAGTTTAAAATAATTTTGAATTCAATGTTTTGTATTAATATCACGTTTACTTCTTTATTCACACTCACACAACTGTAGAGTCTGTTCTTACAGCCTAAGTTACCTTTATGATGTTTAATAAACCACGTTCAACCTTAAACTGTCTCATTTGTTCTGTTGTTGTAAATTTCTAACTTCAAGTTCCCTGAAAAACATCTGGATACATCTGATCCTGAATAAAAACCGTCTGTGTGATTTGTTCGATATTGTGACAGTTAAAATAAGTTTCGACCCAAAGATTTAAAAAATAAAACTAAACTTTAGAAAAAGAGACAAACATGAGAAAGGAGGTGGCAGCACGTCCACATCTGCTCTGTATTTAAATTTTATTGTCAAATATGAAACATTTGTGTTTTAAACTAAATGAAAAGCATCAGCATCTGGTTTGTGACTGTTTTATCTAAATTAAAGTTACAGTTAAAGAAGAATTTAAATATAAAAAGTCTTATTTTGGGGAAGTAGAGTCTCCTTATCTTTCTACAGTATCGCTGAGTCTGAGTTTTTTTGTGAAACCACTAAACTGTGAATGTTGAAGAGATGGGGAAGAAAGGAGGAGCTGTTGACCTCAAGTGTTGGTTTGATAGATCCTGTAAAGATCCTCAGAAATGTATTTGTGAGAAATCAGCTGAAACTGGACGAGTCACACGAGTCTGAAATCCAGTTCAACTTGAGTCAGAATGTGGAGCAAAGATACTGTTGGTAAAACTGAAAATATTAAAGGGCAAAAACTCCACAGACATGTTTTAATTCTCAGTTTTAAGTATGGTATGTTTTCAAAATTTAGGCTACTTCTTATTCTTTATTTTAAAATTACAAATAACATGGACACGATGAAGAGTCTGTTCTCAGTGTTTGTTACCTGGATGCTTCAAGTTTCCACAACACATTTCTCTTTTTCTTAATGAACCATATATTTTTTTAACTAGTGTCAAATATTTTACTTACGTCATTCTTCACATTAAAATTATTAAATAACAATAAAAAACGAATTTAACTTTAAAATGTAATTTATTAATTGAGGAATTTTTGTCAAGTAACAAATGACTGATGCTGAGAACAAACACTGAATTAACTCATTTGTTATTGATTAATAAATGTGTGCTACAACAGCCTGGGTTATCTTCATATTGGTTAATAAACTCTGTTTAAACTGTCTCATTTGTTGTTTTCTCAATTTACAACTTCAAGACATTAAAAACTGAGTTTCTGAAACATGTTTGGATACCAATGATCCTTTATAAACACAACTGGTGTAGTTTATTAGATCTAACTTAACTACTTTAATTATCATGTTGTTAAAATAAATTTTCTATAAAACAACACTTAAATACTGTGAATAAATAGACTGTGATGCAGGATGTGAAAAGTTTCCATGGATTTTTTCCTGCTGTAGAAACAAACTACAAATAGATATTTAAAATACAAACATCTAATAGATTTAAAAAAAAACAAGAAAACTAAATTCTACAAGGACACTTAGGAACTTAATATAATTCAAACATTTATCCAAAGTGTATAAAATTCATAACTGAAAGAGTCAAAACAATCATAAATGACCAGAAGGTGGCGTTTTTTATACTTAAAATCTGATTTTAACAACTAGAGTCTTCTCTAAATCTTGATTCTGACAGAAGTTTCTTTTTTCACTGAACACTATCAAGTCTAAGAGACTGATGGTCACTTGGTGGTAAAATGACAGATGACTCTACACTGTTGTTAATTTAAAAGTCCTGAAAACAGGAAAGAAACATTAAATATGAGTTCCAAATATCACACATAAGTAGAAAAGGCGCCGTCTGGTGGACACAGTTCATCATTTAATTTGTTAGCTGTAGTCATTTGGTGATTGGCCTTCTTCGTTCATTTGTCCTTCGACTATGCAGCAGTTTAGATGCCAAGGCCTCAAAAAACTGTTTTTTAGTGAGGCTATTTAGAAAAAAAGTCTTCAATTTGCTAAGTATTGGACTCTGGAGCAATGGATGGAGGTCATGTGGTCTGAAGAGTCCAGATTTACCCTGTTACAGAATGATGGGAGTATCAGGGTAAGAAGAGAGCCAGGGGAAGTGATGCACCCATTATGACCAGTGTGTACTGTACAAGCCTGTGGGGGCAGTGCTATGATCTGGGGCTGCTGCAGTTGATCAGGTCTAGGTTCACCAACGTTATGTGTCCAAAGAATGAGGTCAGCTGACGACCTGAATATACTGAAGGACCAGATTATTACATCAGTGGATTTCTTCTTCTCTGATGACACAAGCATATTATAAGATGACAATACCAGGAATCACCGGGCTCAAATTATAAAAGACTGGTTTCAGGAAGCAGGACACAGTTTTTTCACACATGGATAGACCACAATAGAGTCCAGACCTTAATCCTATTGAGAATCATTAGGATGTGCTGGCGAAGACAGTGGTCCGACTCTCCCATCATCAAAACAAGATATTGGCGAAAATTGAATGCAGCTCTGGACGAAAATAAATGTTGTGACATTTCAGAATCTTATTGAAACGATGCCACGATGACTGTGTGCTGTAATCAAAACTAAAGATTATGCAATGAAATACTAGAGTGTGTGGCTCTATTTTTGAACAGGCAGTGTATTAAACTTCCTGTTGTTGATCCAACACCTGAACTAATCAGATCTTAGATAAGATGAGAACCAGACATTTCCCATGATGCCCTGAGGTCTTACAGTCAACTGCAGCACGTGGCTCCATAATCTGCAGCCACATCGGTCTCGGATTGTTTGAAGTTAGTTTATATTTCATTTTAGTTTATATAAGAAAAAGTGAACCCAGTTTGTTCTGTAAAAACGACACTTCAGGAAAGAAGTTAAAGAACCACCACTTTTAGTAAATTACTTCCAGTTTTCCCACAAGCAAAGCAAACAAGACACAGAACTGCAAATAAAGAAAGAAATAAACACCTAACAGAACAAGAAAACTGAATTTTGGAGGAAACTTGGGAACTTCTCAAATATAGTTTAATATAATTCAAACCTTTATCCAAAGGGAATAAACTTCATTGCTGTAAGAGTCAAAACTATCATTAAAGGAAACTAAGAGGGCATTTTCTAAACTTAAAATCTGAATTTAAATAAAACTTTGAATTCAATGTTTTGTATTAATATCACGTTTACTTCTTTATTCACACTCACACAACTGTAGAGTCTGTTCTTACAGCCTAAGTTACCTTTATGATGTTTAATAAGCCACGTTCAACCTTAAACTGTCTCATTTGTTCTGTTTTTGTAAATTTCTAACTTCAAGTTCCCTAAAAAACCTCTGGATACATCTGATTCTAAATAAAAACAGTCTCTGTGATTTGTTCAATATTGTGACAGTTAAAATAAGTTTGGACACAAAGATTTTAAAAATAAAATTAATTTTTAGAAAAACATGAGAAAGGAGGTGGCAGCACGTCCACATCTGCTCTGTATTGAAATTTCATTGTTAAATATGAAACATTTGTGTTTAAAGCTAAATGAAAAGCATCAGCATCTGGTTTGTGACCGTTTTATCTAAATTAAAGTTGCAGTTAAAGAAGAATTCAAATATCTGATCTCGGGGAAGTAGAGTCTCCTTATCTTTCTACAGTATCGCTGAGTCTGAGTTTTTTCGTTAAACCACTAAACTGTGAATGTTGAAGTGTCTGAAACTGTCGTTCACTCAGAGTTAGAGTGACAGACGTTGAAGCTGCACATCGAAAACAACAGTGGAGGAAAGTTAAAGGTGAGTTTTAAATAGGATTTGACCTTTCTACAGAGAAGGTAGGAGGAGAAATGAACATCCACTCAATGTGGATTTGACAAATGTGATGGTTTGAAGGCGTCTGCTGGTCTAAATGTTTCCATAAATACAATAAAGGTTTGATAAACACTTTAATTAGACTGTCTAACCCCCAGATACAGTACTGTGTGTTTTAAATCAGACTTTTCCATCTGACGTACAGAACCAGCATCATGTCGTTCAAAGTGATAAATAATTTATAGAAAAGAGTGGGAGCTCAGTTTATTCAGAGATAAACATGAAGTATCTGAAGTATTTCTGGGCTGGTTATAATTCAGATCGACATGTTTTACCATCGATAACACAAAAAGTTTTAACTGCAGGAGATTAAACACAGGAGGGAAAGAAAGATGATAAACAACTGAGTGAAGTGGTTTAAAGAAGGAAATGAACACGATGAAAACGTTTTTTGAGTTTATGAAACAACGTGACGAATCTGCAAAAAGACTTTCTGTGTTTGAAACATATTAAAGACAATAAGTAAACTATCTCATTACTGTCTAGTAAAAAACATGCACAATGTGTTATTTTAATTCATGGTTTGTGTTAATAACTATTTTTAAATCCAGTTTAATTCAGTTATCTTTTATTTGTATGTTGACAAAATACAACAGACGTCATCTCAAGACTCTTTACAGTGTTTAAGGTTTAAGACCTTACTAAATAGAACTGTACACAGAATTATATAGAAAACACAACAACCTCTCCGTCTCCTCTAAATGTTCCACAGGTGAAGCTCCTGACAGAAGGTCAAAGGTCACAGCAGAGAGAGTGGCCCTGCTGGTTCTCAGTTCTCTGCTGGCAGCTGCTCTTATTGTTATTTACCGTCTCTGTGAGTTTCTACACTTTTATTCATGTTTTATTATCAAAACCTTCATCTAGTGGAGTTTATATTAAAGTATCATCACTATGATTCATATTTAACACAGACGTTTATCAGTGTTTATTATAAATAACTTTAATGACGTCTTTCTTTTTTAATCAGCTTTTGAATATTTCAACACCAAGAAAACTCTGAAGGATGAAAATGAAACTCTGATAAAAAATCTCACAGGTTAAAAGTTTGAAACTGTCACAATAAAAGAAAAAGTTCAAGATAGAGTTGTTTTGGCATTTTATTGCTCAGTGATGCAGAGGTGAGGAGGTCGTTTCACCATCGAGGAACTTAAACTTGACGAGTCACATGTGTCTGAAATCCAGTTCAACTTGAGTCAGAATGTGAAGCAAAGATACTGTTGGTAAAACTGATGGAAAATAGAATAAGAGCTCACAATCAATAAAGATACCAACCAGATATGTTTTAAGTTACAAATAAACTTTAAACTCAATGTTTTGTATTAATATCACGTTTACTTCTTTATTCACACTCACACAACTGTAGAGTCTGTTCTTACAGCCTAAGTTACCTTTATGATGTTTAATAAACCACGTTCAACCTTAAACTGTCTCATTTGTTCTGTTGTTGTAAATTTCTAACTTCAAGTTCAATAATAAAATAAAACAGTCTGTGTGATTTGTTTGATTTTGTGACAGTTAAAATAAGTTTGGACCCAAAGATTTAAAAAATAAAACTAAATTTTAGAAAAAGAGACAAACATGAGAAAGGAGGTGGCAGCACGTCCACGTCTGCTCTGTATTGAAATTTTATTGTTAAATATAAAACATTTGTGTTTTAAACTAAATGAAAAGCATCAGCATCTGGTTTGTGACTGTTTTATCTAAATTAAAGTTGCAGTTAAAGAAGAATTCAAATATCTGATCTCGGGGAAGTAGAGTCTCCTTATCTTTCTACAGTATCGCTGAGTCTGAGTTTTTTTGTTAAACCACTAAACTGTGAATGTTGAAGTGTCTGAAACTGTCGTTCACTCAGAGTTAGAGTGACAGACGTTGAAGCTGCACATCGAAAACAACAGTGGAGGAAAGTTAAAGGTGAGTTTTAAATAGGATTTGATGTTTCTCCATTTTCATCTGTACAAATAGTTTTGATTTTATTAGAATCTGTGAAATGTGTGAGAATAAATAAATGTTTTTGTTTCCTCATCGACTGACATCACTGAGCACGATGAGCCGCTCACAGAGCTACAGAGAAGGTAAGAGGAGAAATGAACATCCACTCAATGTGGATTTGACAAATGTGATGGTTTGAAGGCGTCTGCTGGTCTAAATGTTTCCATAAATACAATAAAGGTTTGATAAAGACTTTAATTAGACTGTCTAACCCCCAGATACAGTACTGTGTGTTTTAAATCAGACTTCTCCATCTGACGTACAGAACCAGCATCATGTCGTTCAAAGTGATAAATAATTTATAGAAAAGAGTGGGAGCTCAGTTTATTCAGAGTTAAACATGAAGTATCTGAAGTATTTCTGGGCTGATTATAATTCAGATCGACCTGTTTTAACATCGATAACACGAAAGGTTTTCACTGCAGGAGATTAATCACAGGAAGGAAAGAAAGATGATAAACAACTGAGTGAAGTGGAAGGAAATGAACACGATGAAAATGTGACAAATCTGCAAAAAGACTGTCTGTGTCTGAAACATCTTAAAAACTAAAAGAAAAATAACTCATTACTGTCTAGTAAAAAACATGCACAATGTGTTATTTTAATTCATGGTTTGTGTTAATAACTATTTTTAAATCCAGTTTAATTCAGTTATCTTTTATTTGTATGTTGACAAAATACAACAGACGTCATCTCAAGACTCTTTACAGTGTTTAAGGTTTAAGACCTTACTAAATAGAACTGTACACAGAATTATATAGAAAACTCAACAACCTCTCCGTCTCCTCTAAATGTTCAACAGGTGAAGCTCCTGACAGAAGGTCAAAGGTCACAGCAGAGAGAGTGGCCCTGCTGGTTCTCAGTGCTCTGCTGGCAGCTGCTCTTATTGTTATTTACCGTCTCTGTGAGTTTCTACACTTTTATTCATGTTTTATCATCAAAACCTTCATCTAGTGGAGTTTATATTAAAAGTATCATCACTATGATTCATCTTTAACACAGACATTTATCAGTGTTTATTATCAATAACTTTAATGACGTCTTTCTTTTTTAATCAGCTTTTGAAAATTTCAACACCAACAAAACTCTGAAGGATGAAAATGAAGCTCTTTGGAAAAATCTCCAAACTCTGAAGGATGAAAATGAAGCTCTGAAGAAAAATCTCACAGGTTAAAAGTTTGAAACTGTCACAATAAAATCACAATAAAAGAGAAAGTTAAAGATAGTTTTGTTTTGGGATTTTATAGCTAGATTTAAATGCAGAGAAGGTTGTGGAAGAGTTTTCAGCAAGTATTTGAAAGTTGAGAGTGATGCAGCTCAGTGTGCAGAGGTGAGGAGGTCGTTTCACCATCGAGGAACCACAGAAATGAAGAGTTTAAACTGGGATCATTTGAGATAATGGGACCACAAGACATTGTTCACTTGCAGAGCACAGTGAGGGTTGTAGACCAGGATGAGGGAGTTCAGGTAGGTCGGTGCTGTTGAGTTGACTTTGAACAAGATGCAGCAGCTACAGGAAGTCAGAGATCTGAAGATTTTAGTTACTGTTCAGAAAATAAAATCAGATAAACTTAATGAATCCTCTTTTATTAACAGAGATTAACAATCTGTTAAAACTAATAAACTTCAACTTTTTAACTGGAAATTTTCTGCTGTTTCCAAATTAAATAATCTTTTAAATAACTGTAATCTTTACTCTAATCTTCTTAAAGGTGACACATGTCCAAAGTGTGAAGAAGGCTGGGAGCTACATGGAGGAAAGTGTTATTATTTCTCCACCAGGGATTCATCCTGGTACCAGAGCAGAGATGATTGTAGACATGGAGGAGGAGATCTGGTGAAGATAGACAGCAGAGAGGAGCAGGTAGAAAACACTGCAGCAGCTTCATGTTCTCACATCTGAACATTTTATCATCTCAGCACAGAAAAGTCTCACACAGTCAATTTCATCAACTCTTCCTGTTCAGTCGTTCCTGGAGCTCAGACTGAAACAAAATATGAACAAGGACGATGACAGCTTCTGGATCGGACTCACAGACTCAAAGGAAGAAGGCAAATGGTTGTGGGTGGACGACTCACCACTGAACACAAGGTTTGATTGTTGTGGAAAAATGTTTTGTTAATGTCCAACATGAAGTCATGAATTTTACTGATGAAGTCTTTTCTGTTCAAAATTTCTCAGTTTGACTTTTTGGAGCGGCACCCAGCCGAATAACCATCCATATGTCCCTGAAGGAGAGGACTGTGTGATGATGGAAATGAAAAGAGGAGCTGATGACCTGAAGTGTTGGCATGATGTACCCTGCATAATATCTTTAAAAAGTATTTGTGAGAAATCAGTTTAAACTGGACGAGTCTGAAATCCAGTTCAACTTGAGTCAGAATGTGGAGCAAAGATACTGTTGGTAAAACTGATGGAAAATAGAATAAGAGCTCACAATCAATAAAGATACCAACCAGATATGTTTTAAGTTTAAAATAAACTTTGAATTCAATGTTTTGTATTAATATCACGTTTACTTCTTTATTCACACTCACACAACTGTAGAGTCTGTTCTTACAGCCTAAGTTACCTTTATGATGTTTAATAAACCACGTTCAACCTTAAACTGTCTCATTTGTTCTGTTTTTGTAAATTTTTTACTTCAAGTTAAATAAATAAATAAATAAAAACAGTCTGTGTGATTTGTTAGATGTTGTGACAATTAAAATAAGTTTGGACCCAAAGATTAAAAAAATAAAAGTAAACTTTAAAATAAGAGACAAACATGAGAGAGGAGGTGGCAGCACGTCCACGTCTGCTCTGTATTTAAATTTTATTGTTAAATATAAAACATTTGTGTTTCAAACTAAATAAAAAACATCAGCATCTGGTTTGTGACTGTTTTAAATAAATTAAAGTTGCAGTTAAAGAAGAATTCAAATATAAAAAGTCTGATTTTGGGGAAGTAGAGTCTCCTTATCTTTCTACAGTATCGCTGAGTCTGAGTTTTTTTGTTAAACCACTAAACTGTGAATGTTGAAGTGTCTGAATCTGTCGTTCACTCAGAGTTAGAGTGACAGACGTTGAAGCTGCACATCGAAAACAACAGTGGAGGAAAGTTAAAGGTGAGTTTTAAATAGGATTTGATGTTTCTCCATTTTCATCTGTACAAATAGTTTTGATTTTATTAGAATCTGTGAAATGTGTGAGAATAAATAAATGTTTTTGTTTCCTCATCGACTGACATCACTGAGCACGATGAGCCGCTCACAGAGCTACAGAGAAGGTAGGAGGAGAAATGAACATCCACTCAATGTGGATTTGACAAATGTGATGGTTTGAAGTCGTCTGCTGGTCTAAATGTTTCCATAAATACAATAAAGGTTTGATAAACACTTTAATTAGACTGTCTAACCCCCAGATACAGTACTGTGTGTTTTAAATCAGACTTCTCCATCTGACGTACAGAACCAGCATCATGTCCTGTAAGTTCATGCATATCCAAGTGGACATTTGTGCTAAATTTAAAATTCGATGTGAGTCTGGATAGAAATGTATGTAAACTGCAACTTCACTGGTTGGTGGAGACGTGCAGTAGTTCTGGTTCGGCATTGCTCGGCCTTCTGTATCCTGATGTGAGGACTAAAGTGATTTAATATCATCCTGTTTCTGCTGGTTAAAATAGATGTTTTAACTGCAGGAGATTAATCACAGGAAGGAAAGAAAGATGATAAACAACTGAGTGAAGTGGTTTAAAGAAGGAAATGAACACGATGAAAACGTGTTGTTGAGTTAATGAAACAACTTCATAAATCTGCAAAAAGACTAAAACATCATAAAAACAAAATGAAAACTCATTATGATGATTATGATTATGGTGATTATATGTGGTTTCTTCAGTCTTCTATATCTGCTGTATACAGACTCAAATGTCTGTATTAACAGTTCTTTAACCTTTAACCTTCTTCTGAACATGAATTGAACATTGAAGAACATCAGCTGTTCTTCTATTATCTACTCTTTGCTGCTACAGACCTGGCAGCTCTTCTTCTCCCATAGTTGAGCCACATTTGTCTTGAGGGAGGAAGCAGCTGAGACCCTCAGTGTGGTTTGAAGATGATCATCAGTAAGTCTGGACCTGTACTTGGACTTGTTGAAGTTCAGCTCAGGGAAGCTGGAGGTCAATTCTTTTAAAAACTGCAAATAGTGCGATGCAAATAAAAACAATGAGCCACAAATAGTGGTGCGACCCTAATTGGTCCGGGTTACCGGGGATTGTTATTGTCGATGGACAGGTTTCTCTATGTGATTGCAGACCACATTAGGCTGCATTGAGTTCCTCGCTTTTCTTTTAATCCGCCCCGAACGCATCACTTTGATTTATAATGTCCCGCTGGGCAGAAACTTAAAAAAACTTTTTTTTTTTAAGTGTTTTGAACGCAGCGCGCTGGGACAAGTGTCCGCGTGAGCTTCATAGAAACGAGGCTGAAAACTCTCCATGGCAACGCTGCTGTCACTCACGGAGAAATGTTTCTCTGATTGGATTAATCCCGGACGATATCCCGCCCAGAGACCCATATACCCCACCGTGATTGGTTGGTTCGTTCAGCTCCGCACCAACACTGTGAAGTGTCAAACTAACATTAAACTTTCATTTAAAGGCGGGGGTCCGCGGGCCACGAGTTTGAGACCCCTGCATTAAAATAATTAAAGAACAATAAGAATCCAATTTAACTTTAAAATGTAATTCATTAATTGAGGAATTTTTGTCATTCAATAAATGACTGATGCTGAGAACAAACACTGAATTAACCAGTTTGTTATTGATTAATAAATGTGAGCTACAACAGCCTGGGTTTTCTTTATATTGTCTAATAAACTCTGTTTAAACTGTTGTTTTTATTATCAATTTACAACTTCAAGACGTTAAAAACTGAGTTTCTGAAACATGTTTGGATACCAATGATCCTTTATAAACACAACTGGTGTAGTTTATTAGATCTAACTTAACTACTTCAATTATCATGTTGTTAAAATAAATTTTCTATAAAACAACACTTAAATACGGTGAATAAATAGACTGTGATGCAGGGTTTGAAAAGTTTCCATGGATTTTGTCCTGCTGTAGAAACAAACTACACAATTTTACAAATAGATATTTAAAAAAAAAAAAAAAAAAAAACAAGAAAACTAAATTCTACAAGGACACTTAGGAACTTAATATATTTCAAACATTTATCCAAAGTAGATTAACTCCAGTACTGAAAACGAAAATAATCATAAATGACCAGAAGGTGGCGTTTTTTATACTTAAAATCTGATTTTAACAACTAGAGTCTTCTCTAAATCTTGATTCTGACAGAAGTCTCTTTTTCCACTGAAAACTATGAAGTCTAATAGACTGATGGTCACTTGGTGGTAAAATGACAGATGACTTTACACTGTTGTTAATTCAAAAGTCCTGAAAACAGGAAAGAAACATTAAATATGAGTTCCAAATATCACACATAAGTAGAAAAGGCGCCGTCTGATGGACACAGTTCATCATTTAATTTGTTAGCTGTAGTCATTTGGTGATTGGCCTTCCTCATTCATTTGTCCCTCGACTATGCAGCAGTTTAGATGCCAAGGCCTCAAAAAACTGTTTTTTAGTGAGGCTATTTAGAAAAAAAGTCTTCAATTTGCTAAGTATTGGACTCTGGAGCAATGGATGGAGATCATGTGGTCTGAAGAGTCCAGATTTACCCTGTTAAAGAATGATGGGAGTATCAGGGTAAGAAGAGAGCCAGAGGAAGTGATGCACCCATCATGACCAGTGTGTACTGTACAAGCCTGTGGGGGCAGTGCTATGATCTGGGGCTGCTGCAGTTGGTCAGGTTTAGGTTCAGCAACGTTATGTGTCCAAAGAATGAGGTCAGCTGACGACCTGAATATACTGAAGGACCAGATTATTACATCAGTGGATTTCTTCTTCTCTGATGACACAAGCATATTATAAGATGACAATACCAGGAATCATCGGGCTCAAATTATAAAAGACTGGTTTCAGGAAGCAGGACACAGTTTTTTCACACATGGATAGACCACAATAGAGTCCAGACCTTAATCCTATTGAGTCATTAGGATGTTCTGGCGAAGACAGTGGTCTGACTCTCCCATCATCAAAACAAGATATTGGCGAAAATTAAATGCAGCTCTGGACGAAAATAAATGTTGTGACATTTCAGAATCTTATTGAAACGATGCCACGATGACTGTGTGCTCTAATCAAAACGAAAGATTATCCAATGAAATACTAGAGTGTGTGGCTCTATTTTTGAACAGGCAGTGTATTAAACTTCCTGTTGTTGATCCAACACCTGAACTAATCAGATCTTAGATAAGATGAGAACCAGACATTTCCCATGATGCCCTGAGGTCTTACAGTCAACTGCAGCACGTGGCTCCAAAATCTGCAGCCACCTCGGTCTCGGATTGTTTGAAGTTAGTTTATATTTCATTTTAGTTTATATAAGAAAAAGTGAACCCAGTTTGTTCTGTAAAAACGACACTTCAGGAAAGAAGTTAAAGAACCACCACTTTTAGTAAATTACTTCCAGTTTTCCCACAAGCAAAGCAAACAAGACACAGAACTGCAAATAAAGAAAGAAATAAACACCTAACAGAACAAGAAAACAGAATTTTGGAGGAAACTTGGGAACTTCTCAAATATAGTTTAATATAATTCAAACCTTTATCCAAAGGAAATAAACTTCATTGCTGTAAGAGTCAAAACTATCATTAAAGGAAACTAAGGGGGCATTTTCTAAACTTAAAATCTGAATTTAAATAAAACTTTGAATTCAATGTTTTGTATTAATATCACGTTTACTTTTACTTTACTTTATTCACACTCACACAACTGTAGAGTCTGTTCTTACAGCCTAAGTTACCTTTATGATGTTTAATAAAACACGTTCAACCTTAAACTGTCTCATTTGTTCTGTTTTTGTAAATTTCTAACTTCAAGTTCCCTAAAAAACCTCTGGATACATCTGATTCTAAATAAAAACAGTCTCTGTGATTTGTTCAATATTGTGACAGTTAAAATAAGTTTGGACCCAAAGATTTAAAAAATAAAATTAATTTTTAGAAAAACGTGAGAAAGGAGGTGGCAGCACGTCCACATCTGCTCTGTATTGAAATTTCATTGTTAAATATGAAACATTTGTGTTTAAAGCTAAATGAAAAGCATCAGCATCTGGTTTGTGACCGTTTTATCTAAATTAAAGTTGCAGTTAAAGAAGAATTCAAATATCTGATCTCGGGGAAGAAGAGTCTCCTTATCTTTCTACAGTATCGCTGAGTCTGAGTTTTTTCGTTAAACCACTAAACTGTGAATGTTGAAGTGTCTGAAACTGTCGTTCACTCAGAGTTAGAGTGACAGACGTTGAAGCTGCACATCGAAAACAACAGTGGAGGAAAGTTAAAGGTGAGTTTTAAATAGGATTTGATGTTTCTACAGAGAAGGTAGGAGGAGAAATGAACATCTACTCAATGTGGATTTGACAAATGTGATGGTTTGAAGGCGTCTGCTGGTCTAAATGTTTCCATAAATACAATAAAGGTTTGATAAACACTTTAATTAGACTGTCTAACCCCCAGATACAGTACTGTGTGTTTTAAATCAGACTTCTCCATCTGACGTACAGAACCAGCATCATGTCGTTCAAAGTGATAAATAATTTATAGAAAAGAGTGGGAGCTCAGTTTATTCAGAGTTAAACATGAAGTATCTGAAGTATTTCTGGGCTGATTATAATTCAGATCGACCTGTTTTATCATCGATAACACGAAAAGTTTTAACTGCAGGAGATTAAACACAGGAAGGAAATATGATAAACAACTGAATGAAGTGGTTTAAAGAAGGAAATGAACACGATGAAAACGTTTTTTGAGTTTATGAAACAACGTGACGAATCTGCAAAAAGACTTTCTGTGTTTGAAACATATTAAAGACAATAAGTAAACTATCTCATTACTGTCTAGTAAAAAAATTGCACAGTGTGTTGTTTTAATTCATGGTTTGTGTTAATAACTATTTTTAAATCCTGTTTAATTCAATTATCTTTTATTTGTATGTTGAGAAATCACAACAGACGTCATCTCAATACTCTTTACAGTGTTCAAGGTTTAAGACCTTACTAAATAGAACTGTACACAGAATTATATAGAAAACACAACAACCTCTCCGTCTCCTCTAAATGTTCAACAGGTGAAGCTCCTGACAGAAAGTCAAAGGTCACAGCAGAGAGCGTGGCCCTGCTGGTTCTCAGTGCTCTGCTGGCAGCTGCTCTTATTGTTATTTACCGTCTCTGTGAGTTTCTACACTTTTATTCATGTTTTATTATCAAAACCTTCATCTAGTGGAGTTTATATTAAAAGTATCATCACTATGATTCATCTTTAACACAGACGTTTATCAGTGTTTATTATAAATAACTTTAATGCCGTCTTTCTTTTTTAATCAGCTTTTGAATATTTCAACACCAAGAAAACTCTGAAGGATGAAAATGAAGCTCTGAGGAAAAATCTCACAGGTTAAAAGTTTGAAACTGTCACAATAAAAGAAAAAGTTCAAGATAGTGTTGTTTTGGCATTTTATTGCTCAGTGATGCAGAGGTGAGGAGGTTGTTTCACCATCGAGGAACTTAAACTTGACGAGTCACATGTGTCTGAAATCCAGTTCAACTTGAGTCAGAATGTGGAGCAAAGATACTGTTGGTAAAACTGATGGAAAATAGAATAAGAGCTCACAATCAATAAAGATACCAACCAGATATGTTTTAAGTTACAAATAAACTTTAAACTCAATGTTTTGTATTAATATCACGTTTACTTCTTTATTCACACTCACACAACTGTAGAGTCTGTTCTTACAGCCTAAGTTACCTTTATGATGTTTAATAAACCACGTTCAACCTTAATCTGTCTCATTTGTTCTGTTGTTGTAAATTTCTAACTTCAAGTTCAATAAATAAATAAAACAGTCTGTGTGATTTGTTTGATTTTGTGACGGTTAAAATAAGTTTGGACCCAAAGATTTAAAAAATAAAACTAAATTTTAGAAAAAGAGACAAACATGAGAGAGGAGGTGGCAGCACGTCCACATCTGCTCTCTATTGAAATTTCATTGTTAAATATAAAACATTTGTGTTTCAAACTAAATGAAAAGCATCAACATCTGGTTTGTGACTGTTTTATCTAAATTAAAGTTGCAGTTAAAGAAGAATTCAAATAGGGGATCTCGGGGATATAGAGTCTCCTTATCTTTCTACAGTATCGCTGAGTCTGAGTTTTTTCGTTAAACCACTAAACTGTGAATGTTGAAGTGTCTGAAACTGTCGTTCACTCAGAGTTAGAGTGACAGACGTTGAAGCTGCACATCGAAAACAACAGTGGAGGAAAGTTAAAGGTGAGTTTTAAATAGGATTTGATGTTTCTACAGAGAAGGTAGGAGGAGAAATGAACATCCACTCAATGTGGATTTGACAAATGTGATGGTTTGAAGGCGTCTGCTGGTCTAAATGTTTCCATAAATACAATAAAGGTTTGCCAGAGACTGTCACAAACCTAGGACCTGACTACATTGCCAGAGACCACACGACAATCAAAAATAGGTTAAATAAAGAATATATATAATGGTGCAATGGATGAGTCAGAATTCAGCGGCCAGACGGAGATGACGCCAGGTGAGTTTGGTGGTCTGGAAGAGGAGACAGAGTTAGGTCGTTTTTTGTGTCGACAAGTGATCATGTTAATTGAGATATTCTCAGAGGAATAAGTGAGTGGCAGCGTAAACCTGATAAGAGGCTGCAATGTCGGAACTATGGATCGTCTGCAAGTCTGAAGTGATCGTTGCAGGTGGCCCCAAGATGGCTGATACCTGAAAGGAGCACGTGGAGACTGGGAGCAGCGGAGGAAAAGGATTTCCAGGAGAATGTTTTATGTTGCACAAGCACAGACAGTCAGTAATTAAACACAATGTCAGTAATCAGTAAACCAGTCCTCCAGAAAACACATCGAGGGTCAGGTCCTAGGTCATACACATACACACACACATCTTCATGATAAAAGAAAATTATACAGTGTTTTCTTTATTAGACTGATGAAAGACTCCTTAATTCTAGAAACACAGAAAATCACTTGATGTCAAAATGTAGAAATTAGAGTGAATGATTAATACAGAACATGATTATTTGGAATATGCTCTAGTTGTGTGTAAAGAAACAACAACGTTTGAGTAAAATTAGATAATAATAATGAGAGATTGTATCTTTGTGTGAGCAGAGTGAAGTTAGCAGAGACGGCTTCCTCATTGGCTGAAAACCACTTACTCTAAAGTCAAGATCCTGAAAACTCAGACGCCTGCAGAGCAACATCACACCGCAACTTGATTCTGTTAATAAACGTTTGTGCTTTGCTGCAACAAACGACTGATTGCAATTTTGATGTTTAAATTGAATAATTTTTCAATTTTGTTAAAATGAAAAAGTTTCAGCTTCAGAAATGTGAATATTTCACTATTTTTATTGACATTTAGATTGTAAGTATTATCTGACAGAAACCAAGTGTGTTGTTAGTTCTACTGTTATTGACAAAAATAATGAAAGAAATAAAGTGAGTCACTGTTTAATTTACTGTAATATGAGGAAAACAGTGGATTGTTAAACACAGAATCAAGTCTCGAGTTTCCTGTTTCCATTCTTCCTCCTGGATTTATATTCTAGACAACAAAAAAGAACAGATTTAAATTCGGGTCTGTTGGTTTGATGGGTGATCGGTGCGTTTACGTTTTAATTATGAAAAGTGTGATGTTTGCTGTTAATGAGTAACTGTAACACTCTGTATCATTCGTGCTGTGTTCTCATTTCTGTCTCTTCGGCCTCTTCAACAGGTTCCCAACAAGAGGGGTCAATCAGAAGAGAGCGTTACTGCTGGTTCTCTGTGTTCTGCTGGCTGCTGCTCTTATTGCTCTTGGTGTTCTCAGTGAGTTTGTAACATTCACATAGACAAACCTTCAATGTTGGGACAAATGTGTTTCGTTCATGCTGTTTAGTTTAAGACAGTGAAAAGAAACTTTCCAGCAACACGAATCTCATGGAAGATTTAATTTATTTGATGTGTTTTAGTGTTGATGGTTCAAAACATTTTAGCATCAAATCAACAAAAGTCAGATGTAACAAATTATTTTTAAATTAATTTCTGGTGAAGTTCATATATATGAAATAATGTCAGATATTTATCTATTGTTTATTATTAAATACTAACCTGTACTAACTACTCTCTTTTGATCAGCTGCTGATTACTTAAAAACTAAGAAACATCTCCAAACACAGAAGGACAGCAAAAATCTCTCAAGTAAGTTGTCACGGTTAGGAACTGTCATCAACAGGTCACTTTAATATGTGACACTAATCTCAATTACATATAGTTTAATTACAACATGATAAATATTACTGAGAAACTTGGGTTTAATGGTTGTGCCCAAAACTCACAGGCCTTCAATCTTTTAATGTTGTGATGTGGTTAGATCAGATTTCTGCCACTTATCTGTGATCTTTACTTCAACTTTTTCATAGATGGTACATGTCCAAAGTGTGAAGAAGGCTGGGAGCTACATAGAGGAAATTGTTATTATTTCTCCACCAATAAATCAACCTGGAACCAGAGCAGAGATGATTGTAGAAGTAAAGGAGGAGATCTGGTGAAGATAGACAGCAGAGAGGAGCAGGTAGAAAACACTGCAGCAGCTTCATGTTCTCACATCTGAACATTTATCATCTCAGCACAGAAAAGTCTCACACAGTCCAATTTCATCAACTCTTCCTGTTCATCGTTCCTGGAGCTCAGACTGAGACAAAATATGAACGGGACGATGACAGCTTCTGGATCGGACTCACAGACTCAAAGGAAGAAGGCAAATGGTTGTGGGTGGACGATTCTGTTCAACATTTCTCAGTTTTTTGTTTGGAACGACACCCAGCCGGACAACTATTCAGAGCAAAATAAAGAATTCCCTGAAGGAGAGGACTGTGTGGTGATGGGAAAGAAAAGAGACGCGGATGACCTGAAGTGTTGGTTTGATGTATTCTGCACAAAATCTTATAAAAGTACTTGTGAGAAATCAGTTTAAACTGGACGAGTCACACGAGTCTGAAATCCAGTTCAACTTGAGTCAGAATGTGAAGCAAAGATACTGTTGGTAAAACTGATGGAAAATAGAATAAGAGCTCACAATCAATAAAGATACCAACCAGATATGTTTTGTTTAAATAAAACTTTGAATTCAACGTTTGTATTAATATCACGTTTACTTCTTTATTCACACTCACACAACTGTAGAGTCTGTTCTTACAGCCTAAGTTACCTTTATGATGTTTAATAAACCACGTTCAACCTTAAACTGTCTCATTTGTTCTGTTGTTGTAAATTTCTAACTTCAAGTTAAATAAATAAATAAATAAAAACAGTCTGTGTGATTTGTTAGATGTTGTGACAATTAAAATAAGTTTGGACCCAAAGATTAAAAAAATAAAAGTAAACTTTAAAATAAGAGACAAACATGAGAGAGGAGGTGGCAGCACGTCCACATCTGCTCTGTATTGAAATTTCACTGTTAAAAATAAAACATTTGTGTTTTTAAACTAAATGAAAAGCATCAGCATCTGGTTTGTGACCGTTTTATCTAAATAAAGTTGCAGTTAAGAAGAATTCAAAGATCTGATCTCGGGGAAGTAGAGTCTCCTTATCTTTCTACAGTATCGCTGAGTCTGAGTTTTTTTGTTAAACCACTAAACTGTGAATGTTGAAGTGTCTGAAACTGTCGTTCACTCAGAGTTAGAGTGACAGACGTTGAAGCTGCACATCGAAAACAACAGTGGAGGAAAGTTAAAGGTGAGTTTTAAATAGGATTGATGTTTCTCCATTTTCATCTGTACAAATAGTTTTTATTTAATTAGAATCTGTGAAATGTGTGAGAATAAATAAATGTTTTTGTTTCCTCATCGACTGACATCACTGAGCACGATGAGCCGCTCACAGAGCTACAGAGAAGGTAGGAGGAGAAATGAACATCCACTCAATGTGGATTTGACAAATGTGATGGTTTGAAGACGTCTGCTGGTCTAAATGTTTCCATAAATACAATAAAGGTTTGATAAAGACTTTAATTAGACTGTCTAACCCCCAGATACAGTACTGTGTGTTTTAAATCAGACTTCTCCATCTGACGTACAGAACCAGCATCATGTCGTTCAAAGTGATAAATAATTTATAGAAAAGAGTGGGAGCTCAGTTTATTCAGAGTTTAAACATGAAGTATCTGAAGTATTTCTGGTCTGGTTATAATTCAGATCGACCTGTTTTATCATCGATAACACGAAAAGTTTTAACTGCAGGAGATTAATCACAGGAAGGAAAGAAAGATGATAAACAACTGAGTGAAGTGGTTTAAAGGAGGAAATGAACAAGATGAAAATGTGACAAATCTGCAAAAAGACTTTCTGTGTCTGAAACATTTTAAAAACTAAAAGAAAAATAACTCATTACTGTCTAGTAAAACATGCACAGTGTGTTGTTTTAATTCATGGTTTGTGTTAATAACTATTTTTAAATCCAGTTTAATTCAGTTATCTTTTATTTGTATGTTGACAAAATACAACAGACGTCATCTCAAGACTCTTTACAGTGTTTAAGGATTAAGACCTTACTAAATAGAACTGTAACCAGAATTATATAGAAACACAACAACCTCTCCGTCTCCTCTAAATGTCAACAGGTGAAGCTCCTGACAGAAGGTCAAAGGTCACA
The DNA here is from genome assembly GCF_900324465.2 of Anabas testudineus. Taxonomy (NCBI): domain Eukaryota; kingdom Metazoa; phylum Chordata; class Actinopteri; order Anabantiformes; family Anabantidae; genus Anabas; species Anabas testudineus. The sequence goes on from NC_046620.1 coordinate 5,052,100, forward strand.
GCAGAGAGAGTGGCCCTGCTGGTTCTCAGTGCTCTGCTGGCAGCTGCTCTTATTGTTATTTACCGTCTCTGTGAGTTTCTACACTTTTATTCATGTTTTATCATCAAAACCTTCATCTAGTGGAGTTTATATTAAAAGCATCATCACTATGATTCATCTTTTAACACAGACGTTTATCAGTGTTTATTATTAATAACTTAATGACGTCTTTCTTTTTTAATCAGCTTTTGAAAATTTCAACACCAAGAAAACTATGAAGGATGAAATGACGCTGAGCAAAATCTCCAAACTCTGAAGGATGAAAATGAAGCTCTGAAGAAAAATCTCACAGGTTAAAAGTTTTGAAACTGTCACAATAAAATCACAATAAAAGAGAAAGTTAAAGATAGTTTTGTTTTGGATTTTATAGCTAGATTTAAGTGA